>NW_026277179.1:17500-25693 GCF_023373465.1 Oncorhynchus keta | reverse complement strand
TAGTCCATGTGTGTAAGGTGTGGTAAACTATTCCATAGTCTAGAGTAGTCCATGTGTGTAAGGTGTGGTAACCATTCCATATGTCTAGGTTAACCATGTGTGTAAGGTGTGGTAAACTATTCCATAGTCTAGAGTAGTCCATGTGTGTAAGGTGTGGTAAACTATTCCATAGTCTAGGTTAGTCCATGTGTGTAAGTGTGGTAAACTATTCCATAGTCTAGAGTTAGTCCATGTATGTAAGGTGGTAAACTATTCCATAGTCTAGTGTCCATGTGTAAAACTATTCCATAGTCTAGGTAGTCCATGTGTGTAAGGTGTGGTAAACTATTCATAGTGGTTAGTCCATGGTGTATGTAAGTGGTAAACTATTCCATAGTCTAGGGTAGTCCATGTGTGTAAGGTGTGGTAAACTATTCCATGGTCTAGGTTAGTCCATGTGTGTAAGGTGTGGTAAACTATTCCATAGTCTAGGTAGTAGTCCATTCCATAGTCTAGTAGTCCATGTGTGTAAGGTGTGGTAAACTATTCCATAGTCTAGGTTAGTCCATAGTCTAGGTTAGTCCATGTGTGTAAGGTGTGGTAAACTATTCCATAGTCTAGAGTAGTCCATGTGTGTAAGGTGTGGTAAACTATTTACATAGTCTAGGTAGTCCATGTGTGTAAGGTGTGGTAAACTATTCCATAGTCTAGGTAGTCCATGTGTGTAAGGTGTGGTAAACTATTCCATGGTCTAGGTTAGTCCATGTGTGTAAGGTGTGGTAAACTATTCCATAGTCTAGAGTAGTCCATGTATGTAAGGTGTGGTAAACTATTCCATAGTCTAGGTTAGTCCATGTGTGTAAGGTGTGGTAAACTATTCCATAGTCTAGGGTAGTCCATGTGTGTAAGATGTGGTAAACTATTCCCATAAGGTCTAGGTTAGTCCATGTGTGTAAGGTGTGGTAAACTATTCCATAAGGTGTGGTAAACTGTCTAGGTAGTCCATGTGTGTAAGGTGTGGTAAACTATTCCATAGTCTAGGTTAGTCCATGTCCATAGTGAGTAGTCCATGTGTGTAAGGTGTGGTAAACTATTCCATAGTCTAGGTAGTCCATGTGTGTAAGTGTGGTAAACTATTCCATAGTCTAGGTAGTCCATGTCCATTCCATAGTCTAGGTTAGTCCATGTGTGTAGGTGTGGTAAACTATTCCATAGTCTAGGTAGTAGTCCCATAGTCTAGGGTAGTCCATGTGTAAGGTGTGGTAAACTATTCCATAGTCTAGGTAGTCCATGTGTGTAAGGTGTGGTAAACTATTCCATAGTCTAGGTATAAGGTGTGGTAAACTATTCCATGGTCTAGGTTCCATGTCCATGTCTAGTGTAAGGTGTGGTAAACTATTCCATAGTCTAGAGTAGTCCATGTGTGTAAGGTGTGGTAAACTATTCCATAGTCTAGGTTAGTCCATGTGTGTAAGGTGTGGTAAACTATTCCATAGTCTAGGTTAGTCATGTGTGTAGATGTGGTAAACTATTCCATAGTCTAGGTTAGTCCATGTGTGTAAGGTGTGGTAAACTATTCCATAGTCTAGGTAGTCCAGTCCATGTCTAGGGTAGTCCATGTGTGTAAGGTGTGGTAAACTATTCCATAGTCTAGGGTAGTCCATGTGTATAAGGTGTGGTAAACTATTCCATAGTCTAAGGTAGTCCATGTCCATGTGTGTCCATGTGTGTAGGTGTGGTAAACTATTCCATAGTCTAGGTAGTCCATGTGTGTAAGGTGTGGTAAACTATTCCATAGTCTAGAGTAGTCCATGTGTGTAAGGTGTGGTAAACTATTCCATAGTCTAGGGTAGTCCATGTGTGTAAGGTGTGGTAAACTATTCCATAGTCTAGGTTAGTCCATGTGTGTAAGGTGTGGTAAACTATTCCATAGTCTAGGTTAGTCCATGTGTGTAAGGTGTGGTAAACTATTCCATAGTCTAGGGTAGTCCATGTGTGTAAGGTGTGGTAAACTATTCCATAGTCTAGGGTAGTCCATGTGTGTAAGGTGTGGTAAACTATTCCATAGTCTAGGGTAGTCCATGTGTGTAAGGTGTGGTAAACTATTCCATAGTCTAGGGTAGTCCATGTGTGTAAGGTGTGGTAAACTATTCCATAGTCTAGGTTAGTCCATGTGTGTAAGGTGTGGTAAACTATTCCATAGTCTAGGGTAGTCCATGTGTGTAAGGTGTGGTAAACTATTCCATAGTCTAGGGTAGTCCATGTGTGTAAGGTGTGGTAAACTATTCCATAGTCTAGGGTAGTCCATGTGTGTAAGGTGTGGTAAACTATTCCATAGTCTAGGTTAGTCCATGTGTGTAAGGTGTGGTAAACTATTCCATAGTCTAGGTTAGTCCATATGTGTAAGGTGTGGTAAACTATTCCATAGTCTAGGGTAGTCCATGTGTATAAGGTGTGGTAAACTATTCCATGGTCTAGGGTAGTCCATGTGTGTCCATGTGTGTAGGTGTGGTAAACTATTCCATAGTCTAGGGTAGTCCATGTGTATAAGGTGTGGTAAACTATTCCATAGTCTAGAGGTAGTCCATGTGTGTAGGTGTGGTAAACTATTCCATAGTCTAGGGTAGTCCATGTGTGTAAGGTGTGGTAAACTATTCCATAGTCTAGGGTAGTCCATGTGTGTAAGGTGTGGTAAACTATTCCATAGTCTAGGGTAGTCCATGTGTGTAAGGTGTGGTAAACTATTCCATAGTCTAGAGTAGTCCATGTGTGTAAGGTGTGGTAAACTATTCCATAGTCTAGGTTAGTCCATGTGTGTAAGGTGGTAAACTATTCCATAGTCTAGGTTAGTCCATGGTGTAAATAGTCTAGAGTAGTCCATGTGTGTAAGGTGTGGTAAACTATTCCCATAGTCTAGGTAGTCCATGTGTGTAAGGTGTGGTAAACTATTCCATAGTCTAGGTAGTCCATGTGTGTAAGGTGTGGTAAACTATTCCATAGTCTAGGTTAGTCCAGTCCATGTGTGTATGTGTAAGTGTGGTAAACTATTCCATAGTCTAGGTAGTCCATGTGTGTAAGGTGTGGTAAACTATTCCATAGTCTAGGGTAGTCCATGTGTGTAAGGTGTGGTAAACTATTCCATAGTCTAGGTAGTCCATGTGTGTAAGGTGTGGTAAACTATTCCATAGTCTAGGGTAGTCCATGTGTGTAAGGTGTGGTAAACTATTCCATAGTCTAGGGTAGTCCATGTGTGTAAGGTGTGGTAAACTATTCCATAGTCTAGGGTAGTCCATGTGTGTAAGGTGTGGTAAACTATTCCATAGTCTAGGTAGTCCATGTGTGTAAGGTGTGGTAAACTATTCCATAGTCTAGGTAGTCCATGTGTGTAAGGTGTGGTAAACTATTCCATAGTCTAGGGTAGTCCATGTGTGTAAGGTGTGGTAAACTATTCCATAGTCTAGGTTAGTCCATGTGTGTAAGGTGTGGTAAACTATTCCATAGTCTAGGTTAGTCCATGTGTGTAAGGTGTGGTAAACTATTCCATAGTCTAGGGTAGTCCATGTGTGTAAGGTGTGGTAAACTATTCCATAGTCTAGGTAGTCCATGTGTGTAAGGTGTGGTAAACTATTCCATAGTCTAGGTAGTCCATGTGTGTAAGGTGTGGTAAACTATTCCATAGTCTAGGGTAGTCCATGTGTGTAAGGTGTGGTAAACTATTCCATAGTCTAGGGTAGTCCATGTGTATAAGGTGTGGTAAACTATTCCATAGTCTAGGTAGTCCATGTGTGTAAGGTGTGGTAAACTATTCCATAGTCTAGGTTAGTCCATGTGTGTAAGGTGTGGTAAACTATTCCATAGTCTAGGGTAGTCCATGTGTGTAAGGTGTGGTAAACTATTCCATAGTCTAGGTTAGTCCATGTGTGTAAGGTGTGGTAAACTATTCCATAGTCTAGAGTAGTCCATGTGTATAGGGTGTGGTAAACTATTCCATAGTCTAGGGTAGTCCATGTGTGTAAGGTGTGGTAAACTATTCCATAGTCTAGGTAGTCCATGTGTGTAAGGTGTGGTAAACTATTCCATAGTCTAGGGTAGTCCATGTGTGTAAGGTGTGGTAAACTATTCCATAGTCTAGGTAGTCCATGTGTGTAAGGTGTGGTAAACTATTCCATAGTCTAGGTTAGTCCATGTGTGTAAGGTGTGGTAAACTATTCCATAGTCTAGGGTAGTCCATGTGTGTAAGGTGTGGTAAACTATTCCATAGTCTAGGGTAGTCCATGTGTGTAAGGTGTGGTAAACTATTCCATAGTCTAGGGTAGTCCATGTGTAGTAAGGTGTGGTAAACTATTCCCATGTGTGTAGGTGTGGTAAACTATTCCATAGTCTAGGGTAGTCCATGTGTGTATGTGGTAAACTATTCCATAGTCTAGTAGTCCATGTGTAAGGTGTGGTAAACTATTCCATAGTCTAGGGTAGTCCATGTGTGTAAGGTGTGGTAAACTATTCCATAGTCTAGGGTAGTCCATGTGTGTAAGGTGTGGTAAACTATTCCATAGTCTAGGTAGTCCATGTGTGTAAGGTGTGGTAAACTATTCCATAGTCTAGGGTAGTCCATGTGTATAAGGTGTGGTAAACTATTCCATAGTCTAGGGTAGTCCATGTGTGTAAGGTGTGGTAAACTATTCCATAGTCTAGGGTAGTCCATGTGTGTAAGGTGTGGTAAACTATTCCATAGTCTAGAGTAGTCCATGTGTATAAGGTGTGGTAAACTATTCCATAGTCTAGAGAAGTCCATGTGTATAAGGTGTGGTAAACTATTCCATAGTCTAGGGTAGTCCATGTGTATAAGGTGTGGTAAACTATTCCATAGTCTAGGGTAGTCCATGTGTGTAAGGTGTGGTAAACTATTCCATAGTCTAGGTTAGTCCATGTGTATAAGGTGTGGTAAACTATTCCATAGTCTAGGGTAGTCCATGTGTATAAGGTGTGGTAAACTATTCCATAGTCTAGAGTAGTCCATGTGTGTAAGGTGTGGTAAACTATCACACCACACCGTACACACATGAAAAGCCCTTGGGAAACCAGTCACTGCATTCAATACCTTAACCGTGTTGTGACACGGGGTGGTACTGACCCAGTACTATAGGGGTGGTACTGACCCAGTACTATAGGGGTGGTACTGACCCAGTACTATAGGGGTGGTACTGACCCAGTACTATAGGGGTGGTACTGACCCAGTACTATAGGGGTGGTACTGACCCAGTACTATAGGGGTAGTACTGACCCAGGACTATAGGGGTGGTACTGACCCAGTACTATAGGGGTGGTACTGACCCAGTACTATAGGGGTAGTACTGACCCAGTACTATAGGGGTAGTACTGGCCCAGTACTATAGGGGTAGTACTGGCCCAGTACTATAGGGGTAGTACTGGCCCAGTACTGTAGGGGTAGTACTGACCCAGTACTATAGGGGTAGTACTGACCCAGTACTATAGGGAGTATTATAGGGGTAGTACTGACCCAGTACTATAGGGAGTATTATAAGGGTAGTACTGACCCAGTACTAGAGGGGTAGTACTGACCCAGTACTATAGGGGTAGTACTGGCCCAGTACTATAGGGGTAGTACTGGCCCAGTACTATAGGGGTAGTACTGACCCAGTACTATAGGGGTAGTACTGGCCCAGGACTATAGGGGTGGTACTGACCCAGTACTATAGGGGTAGTACTGGCCCAGTACTATAGGGGTAGTACTGGCCCAGTACTATAGGGGTAGTACTGACCCAGTACTATAGGGGTAGTACTGACCCAGTACTATAGGGAGTATTATAGGGGTAGTACTGACCCAGTACTATAGGGAGTATTATAGGGTGGTAAACTGACCCAGTACTAGAGGGGTAGTACTGACCCAGTACTATATAGGGTAGTACTGGCCCAGTACTATAGGGGTAGTACTGGCCCAGTACTATAGGGGTAAGGTGTGACCCAGTACTATAGGGGTAGTACTGACCCAGTATTATAGGGGTGGTACTGACCCAGTACTATAGGGGCTGTATGACCCAGTACTATAGGGGTAGTACTGGCCCAGTACTATAGGGTAGTACTGACCCAGTACTATAGGGTAGTACTGACCCAGTACTATAGGGAGTATTATAGGGTAGTACTGACCCAGTACTAGAGGGGTAGTACTGACCCAGTACTATAGGGGTAGTACTGGCCCAGTACTATAGGGGTAGTACTGGCCCAGTACTATAGGGGTAGTACTGACCCAGTACTATAGGGGTAGTACTGACCCAGTATTATAGGGGTGGTACTGACCCAGTATTATAGGGGTAGTACTGACCCAGTACTATAGGGGTAGTACTATAGGGGTAGTACTGACCCAGTTCTATAGGGGTAGTACTGACCCAGTACTATAGGGAAACTATTATAGGGGGTACTGACCCAGTACTATAGGGTAGTACTGACCCAGTACTATAGGAGTAGTCCACTGACCCAGTACTATAGGGGTATTACTGACCCAGTATTATAGGGGTGGTACTGACCCAGTACTATAGGGGTAGTACTGGCCCAGTACTATAGGGGTAGTACTGACCCAGTACTATAGGGGTAGTACTGGCCCAGTACTATAGGGGTAGTACTGACCCAGTATTATAGGGGTAGTACTGACCCAGTACTATAGGGGTAGTACTGCCCCAGTATTATAGGGGTGGTACTGACCCAGTACTATAGGGGTAGTACTGCCCCAGTATTATAGGGGTGGTACTGACCCAGTACTATAGGGGTAGTACTGACCCAGTATTATAGGGGTGGTACTGACCCAGTACTATAGGGGTAGTACTGGCCCAGTATTATAGGGGTGGTACTGACCCACTACTATAGGGGTATTACTGACCCAGTACTATAGGGGTAGTACTGAACCAGTACTATAGGGGTAGTACTGACCCAGTATTATAGGGGTGGTACTGACCCAGTACTATAGGGAGTACTATAGGGGTGGTACTGCCCCAGTACTATAGGGAGTACTATAGGGGTGGTACTGACCCAGTACTATAGGGGTGGTGCTGACCCAGTATTACAGGGGTGGTGCTGACCCAGTAATATAGGGGTAGTACTATAGGGGTGGTGCTGACCCAGTATTACAGGGGTGGTGCTGACCCAGTAATATAGGGGTAGTACTATAGGGGTGGTGCTGACCCAGTATTACAGGGGTGGTGCTGACCCAGTAATATAGGGGTAGTACTATAGGGGTGGTACTGACCCAGTAATATAGGGGTAGTACTATAGGGGTGGTACTGACCCAGTAATATAGGGGTAGTACTATAGGGGTGGTACTGACCCAGTAATATAGGGGTAGTACTATAGGGGTGGTACTGACCCAGTAATATAGGGGTAGTACTATAGGGGTGGTACTGACCCAGTAATATAGGGGTAGTACTATAGGGGTGGTACTGACCCAGTAATATAGGGGTAGTACTATAGGGGTAGTACTGACCCAGTACTATAGGGGTGGTGCTGACCCAGTATTACAGGGGTGGTGCTGAACCAGTAATATAGGGGTAGTACTATAGGGGTGGTACTGACCCAGTACTATAGGGGTGGTACTGACCCAGTATTATAGGGGTGGTACTGACCCAGTACTATAGGGGTAGTACTATAGGGGTAGTACTGACCCAGTAATATAGGGGTAGTACTATAGGGGTAGTACTGACCCAGTAATATAGGGGTAGTACTATAGGGGTGGTACTGACCCAGTAATATAGGGGTAGTACTATAGGGGTAGTACTGACCCAGTACTATAGGGGTGGTGCTGACCCAGTACTATAGGGGTAGTACTGACCCAGTAATATAGGGGTAGTACTATAGGGGTAGTACTGACCCAGTACTATAGGGGTGGTACTGACCCAGTATTATAGGGGTGGTACTGACCCAGTACTATAGGGGTAGTACTATAGGGGTGTTATTACATACAGCCGGGAATAACTCAAATCAAATGTATTTATATAGCCCTTCGTACATCAGCTGATATCTCAAAGTGCTGTACAGAAACCCAGCCTACAACCCCAAACAGCAAGCAAACACCAAAATGCACCCTGGACGTGGGATCTGATCCCAGAGGCCCAACCCAAAACAACACGGTCGCGTAGGAGAGTCAGACGGAGCGGCCTACTGGTCAGAGTCAGAAGGAGCGGCCTACTGGTCAGAGTCAGACGGAGC
>NW_026277179.1:0-12500 GCF_023373465.1 Oncorhynchus keta | reverse complement strand
TGTATGTGTGTCATGGTGTCTGTATGTGTCATGGTGTCTGTATGTGTCATGGTGTCTGTATGTGTCATGGTGTCTGTGTGTGTCATGGTGTCTGTATGTGTCATGGTGTCTGTATGTGTCATGGTGTCTGTGTGTGTCATGGTGTCTGTATGTGTATGTGTCATGGTGTCTGTATGTGTATGTGTCATGGTGTCTGTATGTGTATGTGTCATGGTGTCTGTGTGTGTATGTGTCATGGTGTCTGTATGTGTATGTGTCATGGTGTCTGTATGTGTCATGGTGTCTGTATGTGTCATGGTGTCTGTGTGTGTATGTGTCATGGTGTCTGTATGTGTCATGGTGTCTGTGTGTGTCATGGTGTCTGTGTGTGTATGTGTCATGGTGTCTGTGTGTGTATGTGTCATGGTGTCTGTGTGTGTATGTGTCATGGTGTCTGTGTGTGTCATGGTGTCTGTATGTGTATGTGTCATGGTGTCTGTATGTGTATGTGTCATGGTGTCTGTATGTGTATGTGTCATGGTGTCTGTGTGTGTATGTGTCATGGTGTCTGTATGTGTATGTGTCATGGTGTCTGTGTGTGTCATGGTGTCTGTATGTGTATGTGTCATGGTGTCTGTGTGTGTATGTGTCATGGTGTCTGTGTGTGTATGTGTCATGGTGTCTGTATGTGTCATGGTGTCTGTATGTGTCATGGTGTCTGTATGTGTCATGGTGTCTGTATGTGTCATGGTGTCTGTATGTGTATGTGTCATGGTGTCTGTATGTGTCATGGTGTCTGTATGTGTATGTGTCATGGTGTCTGTGTGTGTATGTGTCATGGTGTCTGTGTGTGTATGTGTCATGGTGTCTGTATGTGTCATGGTGTCTGTGTGTGTATGTGTCATAGTGTCTGTATGTGTCATGGTGTCTGTGTGTGTATGTGTCATGGTGTCTGTGTGTGTATGTGTCATGGTGTCTGTATGTGTATGTGTCATGGTGTCTGTATGTGTCATGGTGTCTGTATGTGTCATGGTGTCTGTATGTGTATGTGTCATGGTGTCTGTGTGTGTATGTGTCATGGTGTCTGTGTGTGTATGTGTCATGGTGTCTGTGTGTGTATGTGTCATGGTGTCTGTGTGTGTATGTGTCATGGTGTCTGTGTGTGTATGTGTCATAGTGTCTGTATGTGTCATGGTGTCTGTATGTGTGTATGTGTCATGGTGTCTGTATGTGTGTGTATATGTGTGTCATGGTGTCTGTATGTGTGTGAATTCCAACCCTCCAGTGATCAGGGACCTACTTTCCTCTGCCAGCTGAGCACACTGCATCAGCCGCTGGGCTGAGATTTGCCTCACACCTCGTTAGATACTGAGGCCGAGCTCCCTGCCATCCAGGACCTCATTAGATACTGAAGCCGAGCTCCCTGCCATCCAGGACCTCGTTAGATACTGAAGCCGCGCTCCCTGCCATCCAGGACCTCGTTAGATACTGAAGCCGAGCTCCCTGCCATCCAGGACCTCGTTAGATACTGAAGCCGAGCTCCCTGCCATCCAGGACCTCGTTAGATACTGAAGCCGAGCTCCCTGCCATCCAGGACCTCGTTAGATACTGAAGCCGAGCTCCCTGCCATCCAGGACCTCGTTAGATACTGAAGCCGAGCTCCCTGCCATCCAGGACCTCGTTAGATACTGAAGCCGAGCTCCCTGCCATCCAGGACCTCGTTAGATACTGAAGCCGAGCTCCCTGCCATCCAGGACCTCGTTAGATACTGAAGCCGAGCTCCCTGCCATCCAGGACCTCGTTAGATACTGAAGCCGAGCTCCCTGCCATCCAGGACCTCGTTAGATACTGAAGCCGAGCTCCCTGCCATCCAGGACCTCGTTAGATACTGAGGCCGAGCTCCCTGCCATCCAGGACCTCGTTAGATACTGAAGCCGAGCTCCCTGCCATCCAGGACCTCGTTAGATACTGAAGCCGAGCTCCCTGCCATCCAGGACCTCGTTAGATACTGAGGCCGAGCTCTCACTGAGGCCGAGCACATTCACTAGACCACCACTAGAGCATTGGACTAATAACTGAAAGGTTGCTAGATCGAATCCCCGAGCTGATAAGGTAAAGACCATGCATTCGGAAAGTATTCAGACCCCTTGACTTTTTCTATATTTCGTACTATAATACTCCCTCTATATTTATATTTACCTTACAGACCTATTCTAAAATGGATTAAATTATTGTTTTCCCTCATCAACCTACACACAATATCCCATAATGACAAAACAAAAAACGTTTTTTAGAATTCTTTGGCAAATGTATTAAAAATAATAAACTGAAATCACATTTACATAAGTATTCAGACCCGTTGCTATGATACTGTACATTGAGCTCAGGTGCATCCTTGCTTCCATTTGATCATCCTTGAAATGTTTCTGCAACTTGATTGTAGAAACATGTTATTTGATTTTGATTTGAGGGGACCAGGAATCACTAATGAGAGTGAGAAGAGGCTACTGCCTCAGCCTGCTACATTGTAAATGAATGACCACTGCAGTTGGGATTCAACTATATAAAAACCTTTATTGATTAATTTGTTCTTTTCAACTTCATCTGCCAGCGACATTGTATTAACATCTGAACAACAGTCATCAACAAGATTTTCTTATCACCTTTTTATCACGTTGGTAAATTGTCTTTATTGTGTTTCGTCTGTATTATAAATAATTCAAGAGTTCATGAGGACAGAATCTCCTTTCAGAGGGCGGGGCCGGGGAGAGAGAACGGGGCGGGTCTAACGCTACGGGCTCCCAGTCTGATTGGATAAACGCCATGTGGGCGGATGTAGAGGTGACGTGACCTACAGAAGGGATTATTTTGTTTATGTCGCCTAATCTGCTCTGTCTGCTGTCGACGACGACAACACGGTGGAAGACTTTGGGAAGTACTAGCTACTAATGTTTTACCTACCGACGGCTGGCCATAGTGTAGTCGCCGGGGCGCAGAGAACCCGTGTGTGTGTGTTGCGCAGGCTGCGGATTGTGTGTGAGTGAGGGCGAGGATGAGGAGGGTGATGATGCTAGCAGGATGATGAAGAAGCAGTGTCGTGGTGGATGACAACAAGCTGAGAGAGACAGACCAGATGGGGGCGGACGCCAGTAAAGCCAGCAAGGTGAAATAGCAGGACTCTTCCTCTCTCTCAGGTAGTGGGCGACAGGTATACCGCTGGGGGGGTCCTTGACGCTGAAACTTCACTGACCATGACTGCATCAGCATCAGTGAGAGTTGTTGGGGTTTAATTTATTAATTAAACATAAGACACCAGCTCATATAGTTAGCTACTCATACTGTTTCACTCTCAGTGCATGAGATCAGGGCACATATCCACAAAGCATCACACAGTAGAGTGCTGATCTAGGATCTGTCCATGTAATCTTATAATATTATCATATGTTACATTATTGCAATATGTAGTATATTAACTAGGGGTGTTATTTAGGGTGGCAGGTAGCCTAGTGGTTAGAGCATTGGACGAGTAACTGAAAAGTTGCTAGATCGGATCCCGAGCTGATAAGGTAAAGGTCCTTCTGCCCCTGAACAGGCAGTTAACCCACTGTTCCCAGGCCATCATTAAAAATAAGAATGAGTTCTTAACTGATTTGCCTAGTAAAATAAGGTAAACATTTTATATTTTTTTAAAGGTTGCTTGCCTAGTTAAATAAAGGTAAAATAAAAAAATACAAAATTCAGATGTAGCCTTCCCAGTAATAGTGTGATAATAACTACAGTGCAGTATGTGGCCTGGTCATGTTGTTCTGAATGGATGATGGCTCTGTTCTCTACAGATGATAATATTCACATCATGAATGAACATACAACTGTAATGTTGGGACGTTTTAACGGCAGATAGAACGCTTAGCCTACATTAATCTGCTGTGCTCTCTCCTATCGATCTCTCTGTGTGTATGTATATATATATGTGTGTATATATGTATGTATGTATGTATGTATGTATGTATGTATGTATGTGTGTGTGTGTGTGTGTGTGTGTGTGTGTGTGTGTGTGTGTGTGTGTGTGTGTGTGTGTGTGTGTGTGTGTGTGTGTGTGTGTGTGTGTGTGTATGTATGTATGTATGTATGTATGTATGTATAGATGTATGTATATATATGTATATGTATGTATGTATGTAGATGTATGTATATATATGTATATATATGTATATGTATGTATGTACAGTATGTATGTATATATGTAGATGTATGTATATGTATGTATATATATGTATGTATGTACAGTATGTATACACACTACCGTTAAAAAATTTCACTTAGAAATGTCTTTCTTTTTAAACGAAAAGCACATTTTTTGTCCATTAAAATAACATCAATTTGGTCAGAAATAAGTGTACACATTGTTAATGTTGTAAATGACTATTGTAGCTGGAAACGGCTGATTTTTAATGGAATATCAACATAGGAGTACAGAGGCCATTATCAGCAACCATCACTTCTGTGTTCCAATGGAACGTTGTGTTATCAAATATAAAGTTTATCATTTTGAAAACGCTAATTGATCATTAGAAAACCCATTTGCAATTATGTTAGCACAGCTGTAAACTGTTGTCCTGATTAAAGAAGCAATAAAACCTGCCTTCTTTAGACTAATTGAGTATCTGGAGCATCGGCGGGTTCGATTACAGGTTCGAAGAACACCGACACTGAACAGAGGAACTCTGCCTAGAAGGCCGGCATCCCGGAGTCGCCTCTTCACTGTTGACGTTGAGACTGGACAGAGGAACTCTGCCTAGAAGGCCGGCATCCCGGAGTCGCCTCTTCACTGTTGACGTTGAGACTGGACAGAGGAACTCTGCCTAGAAGGCCAGCATCCCGGAGTCGCCTCTTCACTGTTGACGTTGAGACTGGACAGAGGAACTCTGCCTAGAAGGCCAGCATCCCGGAGTCACCTCTTCACTGTTGACGTTGAGACTGGACAGAGGAACTCTGCCTAGAAGGCCAGCATCTCGGAGTCACCTCTTCACTGTTGACGTTGAGACTGAACAGAGGAACTCTGCCTAGAAGGCCAGCATCCTGGAGTCACCTCTTCACTGTTGACGTTGAGACTGGACAGAGAACTCTACCTAGAAGGCCAGCATCCCGGAGTCGCCTCTTCACTGTTGACGTTGAGACTGGACAGAGAAACTCCGCCTAGAAGGCCGGCATCCCGGAGTCGCCTCTTCACTGTTGACGTTGAGACTGGACAGAGAAACTCTACCTAGAAGGCCAGCATCCCGGAGTCGCCTCTTCACTGTTGACGTTGAGACTGGACAGAGAAACTCCGCCTAGAAGGCCAGCATCCCGGAGTCGCCTCTTCACTGTTGACGTTGAGACTGGACAGAGAAACTCTACCTAGAAGGCCAGCATCCCGGAGTCGCCTCTTCACTGTTGACGTTGAGACTGGACAGAGAAACTCCGCCTAGAAGGCCAGCATCCCGGAGTCGCCTCTTCACTGTTGACGTTGAGACTGGACAGAGAAACTCTGCCTAGAAGGCCAGCATCCCGGAGTCGCCTCTTCACTGTTGATGTTGAGACTGGTGTTTTGCGGGTTTAATGAAGCTGTCTACTGGGATTTTCCTGTGTTTTATATATTATATTATTTATATATATTATTTATATTTTCAGGCTTTTCAAACAGCTCTTACAATAAATGGCATATTCATAATTTCTGCCTGTTTTGGTGGGATGGAGTTTTGCCTGGTGATATCAAATTAGTTAATAAACCAATAATTGTAATTTATTTTTATTTAACTTGGCAAGTAAGTTAAGAACAAATTCTTATTTACAATGACCGCCTACCTCGGCCAAACCCTAACCCGCATGACGCAGGGCCAATTGTTTGCCGCCCTAAGGGACTCCCAATCACGGCCGGTTGTGATACAGACTGGAATTGAACCAGGGTCTGTAGTGATGCCTCTAGCACTGAGATGCAGTGCCTTAGGCTGCTGTGCCACTCGGGAGCCCAATAAGAAATTTCTCTGCCAATAACAGGTACTTTTCGTTTTTAGATTACTTCCAGACAGTCCTGGAAAAATTATTGCTTGAGAAATTGCTCTTTGCTATTAAAAGTTAGGGGGAAAAACGTTTTGGTGATTTCTGGTAGGCCTACAGTGGCTTGTGAAAGTATTCACCCCCTTGGCATTTTTCCTATTTTGTTGCCTTACAACCTGGAATTAAAATACATTTTTTTGGGGGGTTGTATCATTTGATTTACACAACATGCCTACCACTTTGAAAATGCAAAATATTTTTGGTGTGAAACAAACAAGAAATGAGACCAAAAAAACAGAAAACTTGAGCGTGCATAACTATTCACCCCCCCAAAAGTCAATACTTTGTAGAGCCACCTTTTTGCAGCAATTACAGCTGCAAGTCTCTTGGGATATGTCTCTATAAGCTTGGCACATCTAGCCATTGGGAATTTTCCAATTCTTCAAAGGCAAAACTGCTCCAGCTCCTTCAAGTTGGATGGGTTCCGTTGGTGTACAGCGATCTTTAAGTCATACCACAGATTCTCAATTGGATTGAGATCTGGGCTTTGACTAGGCCATTCCAATACATTTAAATGTTTCCTCTCTTGTACAGCTTAAAGTGGTCCTATGTATAGATATTCCAATCAAACAGCAAGCAATGCAGGTGTAGAAGCACTGTGGCTAGGAAAACTCCCTAGAAAGGCCAAAACCTAGGAAGAAACCCAGAGAGGAACCAGGCTATGAGGGGTGGCCAGTCCTCTTCTGGCTGTGCCGGGTGGAGATTATAACAGAACATGGCCAAGATGTTCAAACGTTCATAAATGACCAGCAGGGTCATGTAGGCTGCAATTTGGGCTGCACTTTTTCAGGCTGGTAACTCTATTTGAAGAAACTTTAAAAGTTCTTGAAATGTTACTGACCTTCATGTCTTAAACTAATGGACTGTCGTTTCTCTTTGCTTATTTGAGCTGTTCTCGCCATAATATGGACTTGGTCTTTTACCAAGTAGGGTTATCTACTGTATACCACCCCTACCTTGTCACAACACAACTGATTGGCTCAAACGCATTAAGAAGTAAATCAATTCCACAAATTAACCAAGACTGTGGAAAGCTGTCATCAAGGCAAAGGGTGGCTACTTTGAAGAATCTCAAATATAAAATACATTCTGATTTGTTTAACACTTTTTGGTTACTACATGACTCCATATTTGTTATTTCATAGTTTTGATGTCTCCAGTATTTTTCTACAATAGGTGTTATTATGAAACGTTTGACCGGTAGTGATCATGTTACAGTTAATTTGTACCTTATTAACCTTATTAACTGCACACCAAAAACCCTGTTGTTTTGAAGTGGCCATAAATCACTCATTGATTAAGCGGGTAGTGGGTTCGAGGGATGTGTATATGACTGTAAGTGGAAACTACCACAACTCAAAAACCTGGAGACTGGAGATAGTTACCCACAACTCAAAAGAACCTGGAACCTGGAGATAGTTACCCACAACTCAAAAAAGAACCTGGAGATAGTTACCCTACCCACAACTCAAAGAACCTGAGACTGGAGATAGTTACCCACAACTCAAAGAACCTGGAGATAGGTTGGTCCCTGACAACTCAAAGAACCTGGAGGCACTGGAGATTTCCTCTCCCAACTCAAATTGAACCTGAGATAGTTAACCACCCCCTCAAAGTAACCTGAGAGTAGGGTGTTAACCCTGGTGTCCACTCCAGAGTAGGGGTGTTAACCTGGAGATAGGGGTTACCCATCACTGGTCAGGAGTGGGTGTTACCCCCCATTGTGTGGTCAATGGGGGTTGCATTTTGTGGTCAGAGTAGGGGTGTTAACCCAAAAACAGAAATGAGGGTCAAATCATCCCCAACTTCCAATTGGCTCATGGTAGGGTGGTCCTTGCGTGATACCATTTTGTCAGATTATAGAAACGGCGCTTGGGGGCCAAGGCCCAGGGTCCCTCTATGTCTCTCCCATTATGTCCCCCTCGTCCTCTCTCCACTCCCTCCCTCTCTCCACCCTCCCTCTCTCCACTCCCTCCTCTCTGGCACCCCCCTCCTCCACCCCCTCCTCCACTCCCTCACCAGTGAGGGGGAGATGAGGTCTCCACGTCCACCTAAAACTCCTCTCCACATCCACCCCCTCCTCTCCACTCCCTCCTCTCTCCACAGAATCTGGGGAACAATCCTCCTCCACCCTCCTCTCCACAGGTTAGAGAACCTCTCTCTCCACCCCCTCCTCCATCCCTCTCCAGTCCCTCCTTTTGATCCACCCTCCCTCCTCTCTCCACCCCCTCCCTCCACCCTCCCTCTCCACCCCTCCCTCTCCACCCTCCTCTCTCCACTCCCTCCCTGCCTCCCTCTCCACCCCCTCCCTCCACCCCCTCCTCCTCCACCCCTCCTCTCTCCACCCCTCCCTCTCCACTCTCCTCTCTCCACCCCCTCCTCTCTCCACCCCCTCCCTCCACTCCCTCCTGCACCTTCCCTCCCTCCTCTCCCACCCCTCCCTCCCCCCTCCTCTCCCTCCACTCCTTCCTCCACTCCCTCCCACCCCTCCCTCTCCACCCCCTCCTCTCTCCACCCCCCCTCCTCCACTCCCTCCTCCACCCTGGCCCTCTGTCCACCCCTTCTCTCCACCCTTCACAGAGACCCCCAGCAGGGCCAGGGGAAGAGAAGAGACTCAATGTTCTTCAGGATGGAGAGGATTATTTTCCTCTGTTGGTCTGTCCATCCCTGCAAGCCTCTGTCGCCTGGCCCCTCCCACCCCTGCGGCTCGGCCATCGGAGGATGACTCAGAATCAGAGGCCCCTGCCTATCCCGGACCAGGTGTTAGGGGGAGGAGGGCCAGATCTGTGGTCAGAGAGCAGAGTGGAGTCTGGACCTGGGTTCATATCCATGTTCCTCCCTGAGTTCCCTCACAGAGCTGTACCCAGGACACCAACACTTCCAGGTAGGACAACTTGCCTGACACACACACAGTAGGGTGTTACACACACACACACACACACACACACACACACACACACACACACACACACACACACACACACACACACACACACACACACACACACACACACAGACACACACAGAACACACGCACACACACAGACACACATGCACACACACATGCACACACACACACACACACACACACACACACACACACTCCACACACACACACACTCACACACACACACACACACACACACACCACACCACACACACACACACACCTCACAGACACACACAGCCTCACAGACACCACACACAGACACACACAGACACACCTCACACACACAGACACATGCACCACACAGGCACACACCACACCACACACACACACACACCACACACACACACACACACACACACACACACACACACACACACACACACACACACACACACACACACACACACACACACACACACACACACACCAGGACAACATGCAGGACAACATCGTCTGACTGTTGTCCCCTTTATTCTCGATAACCCGATCCTAGGGTAACAGCTTAGGCAACAGCGACTAGGCAACAGCGACTAGCAACAGCGACTAGGCAGCAGCGACTAGGTCACAGCGACTAGGCCACAGCGACTAGGCCACAGCGACTAGGCAACAGCGACTAGCAACAGCGACTAGGCAACAGCGACTGGCCACAGCGACTAGGCAACAGCGACTGGCAACAGCGACTAGGCCACAGCGACTAGGCAACAGCGACTAGGCAACAGCGACTAGCCACAGGACCTAGGCAACAGCGACTAGGCAACAGCTCCTCTCTCACACCCCTCTTCACAGGCAACAGCGACTAGGCAACAGCGACTAGGCAACAGCGACTAGGCCACAGCGATTAGGCCTCTGTTGGTCAGCCATCCCTCAGGCAACAGCGACTGGCCCTCAGCGACTAGGCAATGGAGGATAGGCCACAGGACCAAGGCAACAGCGACCCGGCAACAGCGACTAGGCAACAGCGACTAGGCCACAGCGACTAGGCCACAGCGGAGTCTAGGCAACAGCCTAGGCCACAGCGACTAGGCCACAGCGACCAGGCACAACACTTCCAGGGGACAAGCACACACAACAGCGACTGAGCAACAGCGACTAGGCACACAGCGACTAGGCAACACACACAGGCCACAGCGACTGGCAACAGCGACTGGCAACAGCGACTAGGCAACAGCGACTAGGCCACAGCGACTAGGCAACAGCGACAGGCAACAGCGACTAGGCAACAGCGACTGGCAACAGCGACTAGGCCACAGCGACAGGCCACAGCGACTGACACAACAGCGACTAGGCAACAGCGACTAGGCAAACAGCGACACACCACAGCGACTAGGCAACAGCGACAGGCAACAGCGACTCAGGCAACAGCGACTAGGCAACAGCGACTAGGCAACAGCGACTAGGCAACAGCGACTCAGGCAACACGACTAGGCAACAGCGACTAGGCAACAGCGACACAGGCCACAGCGACTACCACAGCGACTAGGCAACAGCGACCAGGCAACAGCGACACAGGGCAACAGCGACTAGGCCACAGCGACTAGGCCACACACACAGGCCACAGCGACTAGGCAACATGTTTACACCACAGCGACTGAGCAACAGCGACACAGGCAACAGCGACTAGGCAACATGCACTAATCGCCACAGCTGTCCCTAGGCCACAGCGACCTAGGCAACAGCGACTAGGCCACAGCGACTAGGCAACAGCGACTCAGGGCAACAGCGACTAGGCCACAGCGACTGGCCACAGCGACTAGGCAACAGCGACTAGGCCACAGCGACTAGGCAACAGCGACTAGGCCACAGCGACTAGGCCAGCGACTAGGCAACAGCGACTAGGCAACAGCGACTAGGCCACAGCGACTAGGCCACAGCGACTAGGCCACAGCGACTGGCCACAGTGAGTAGGCCACAGCGACTAGGCAGCAGCGACTAGGCAACAGCGACTAGGGCCACAGCGACTAGGCAACAGCGACTAGGCCACAGCGACTAGGCAACAGCGACTAGGCAACAGCGACTAGGCCACAGCGACTAGGCAACAGCGACTAGGCCACAGCGACTAGGCCACAGCGACTAGGCCACAGCGACTAGGCAACAGCGACTAGGCAACAGCGACTAGGCCACAGCGACTAGCCACAGCGACTAGGCCACAGCGACTAGGCAACAGCGACTAGGCAACAGCGACTAGGCCACAGCGACTAGGCAACAGCGACTGAGCAGCAGCGACTAGGCAACAGCGACTAGGCCACAGCGACTAGGCCACAGCGACTAGGCCACAGCGACTAGGCCACAGCGACTAGGCCACAGCGACTAGGCAACAGCGACTAGGCAACAGCGACTAGCAACAGCGACTAGGCAACAGCGACTAGGCAGCAGCGACTAGGCCACAGCGACTAGGCCACAGCGACTAGGCAACAGCGACTAGGCAACAGCGACTAGGCAACAGCGACTAGGCAACAGCGACTAGGCAACAGCGACTAGGCCACAGGGACTGGGCAGCAGCGACTAGGCAGCAGCGACTAGGCAACAGCGACTAGGCAACAGCGACTAGCAACAGCGACTAGGCCACAGGGACTAGGCAACAGCGACTCAGGCAACAGCGACTAGGCCACAGCGACTAGGCCACAGCGACTAGGCAACAGGGGCAGAACGACACATTTTTACCTTGTCAGCTCGTGGATTCGAATCAGTAACCTTTCAGTTATTGGCCCAACGCTCTAACCACTAGACTCTAACCACGAGGCTACCTGCCACCCCACAAGGTTAACCACTAGACTCTAACCACTAGGCTCTAACCTCTAGGCTCTAACCACACGGCTCTAACCACTAGACTCTAACCACTAGGCTACCTGCTGCACCACTAGGCTAACCGCTAGACTCTAACCACTAGGCTCTAACCACTAGGCTCTAACCACTAGACTCTATCCACTAGGCTCTAACCACTAGACTCTATCCACTAGGCTCTAACCACTAGACTCTAACCACTAGACTCTATCCACTAGGCTCTAACCACTACATTTACATTTACATTACATTTAAGTCATTTACCAGACGCTCTTATCCAGAGCGACTTACAAATTGGTGCATTCACCTTATGACATCCAGTAGAACAGTCACTTTACAATAGTGCATCTAAATCTTAAAGGGGGGTGAGAAGGATTACTTATCTATCTAGGTATTCCTTAAAGAGGTGGGGTTTCAGGTGTCTCCGGAAGGTGGTGATTGACTCCGCTGTCCTGGCGTCGTGAGGGAGTTTGTTCCACCATTGGGGGGCCAGAGCAGCGAACAGTTTTGACTGGGCTGAGGCGGAAATGTACTTCCTCGGTGGTAGGAGGCGAGCAGGCCAGAGGTGGATGACATAGTGCCCTTGTTTGAGTGTAGGGCCTGATCAGAGCCTGGAGGTACTGAGGTGCCGTTCCCCTCACAGCTCCGTGGCGAGCACCATGGTCTTGTAGCGGATGCGAGCTTCAGCTGGAAG
>NW_026277178.1:0-16607 GCF_023373465.1 Oncorhynchus keta | reverse complement strand
ACCAACTATACTGTACTGAGATACCAACTATACTGTACTGAGATACCAACTATACTGTACTGAGATACCAACTACACTGAGGATACCAACTACACTGTACTGAGATACCAACTATACTGTACTGAAATACCAACTATACTGTACTCTGAGATACCAACTATACTGTACTGAGATACCAACTATACTGTACTGAGATACCAACTATACTGTACTGAGATACCAACTACACTGAGATACCAACTACACTGTACTGAGATACCAACTATACTGTACTCTGAGATACCAACTATACTGTACTGAGATACCAACTATACTGTACTGAGATACCAACTATACTGTACTGAGGATACCAACTATACTGTACTGAGATACCAACTATACTGTACTGAGATACCAACTATACTGTACTGAGGATACCAACTATACTGTACTGAGATACCAACTATACTGTACTGAGATACCAACTATACTGTACTGAAATACCAACTATACTGTACTGAAATAACAACTATACTGTACTCTGAGATACCAACTATACTGTACTCTGAGGATACCAACTGTACTGTACTGAGATACCAACTATCCTGTACTGAGATACCAACTACACTGTACTGAGATACCAACTATACTGTACTGAGATACCAACTATACTGTACTCTGAGATACCAACTGTACTGTACTGGGATACCAACTGTACTGTACTGAGATACCAACTGTACTGTACTGAGATACCAACTACACTGTACTGAGATACCAACTACACTGTACTGAGATACCAACTATACTGTACTGAGATACCAACTATACTGTACTGAGATACCAACTATACTGTACTGAGGATACCAACTATACTGTACTGAGATACCAACTATACTGTACTGAGATACCAACTATACTGTACTCTGAGATACCAACTATACTGTACTGAGATACCAACTATCCTGTACTGAGATACCAACTACACTGTACTGAGATACCAACTATACTGTACTGAGATACCAACTATACTGTACTCTGAGATACCAACTGTACTGTACTGAGATACCAACTATACTGTACTGAGATACCAACTATACTGCACTGAGATACCAACTACACTGAGATACCAACTACACTGTACTGAGATACCAACTACACTGTACTGAGATACCAACTATACTGTACTGAGATACCAACTATACTGTACTGAGATACCAACTATACTGTACTGAGATACCAACTATACTGTACTGAGATACCAACTATACTGTACTCTGAGATACCAACTATACTGTACTCTGAGATACCAACTATACTGTACTGAGATACCAACTATACTGTACTGAGATACCAACTATACTGTACTGAGATACCAACTATACTGTACTGAGATACCAACTATACTGTACTGAGATACCAACTATACTGTAATGAGATACCAACTATACTGTACTGAGATACCAACTATACTGCACTGAGATACCAACTACACTGAGATACCAACTACACTGTACTGAGATACCAACTACACTGTACTGAGATACCAACTATACTGTACTGAGATACCAACTATACTGCACTGAGATACCAACTACACTGAGATACCAACTACACTGTACTGAGATACCAACTATACTGTACTGAGATACCAACTACACTGTACTGAGATACCAACTACACTGTACTGAGATACCAACTACACTGTACTGAGATACCAACTACACTGTACTGAGATACCAACTACACTGTACTGAGATACCAACTATACTGTACTGAGATACCAACTACACTGTACTGAGATACCAACTACACTGTACTGAGATACCAACTACACTGTACTGAGATACCAACTACACTGTACTGAGATACCAACTACACTGTACTGAGATATCAACTATACTGTACTGAGATACCAACTATACTGTACTCTGAGATACCAACTATACTGTACTGAGATACCAACTATACTGTACTGAGATACCAACCATACTGTACTCTGAGGATACCAACTATACTGTACTGAGATACCAACTATACTGAGGATACCAACTATACTGAGATACCAACTATACTGTACTGAGATACCAACTATACTGTACTGAGATACCAACTATACTGTACTGAGATACCAACTATACTGTACTGAGATACCAACTATACTGTACTGAGATACCAACTATACTGTACTGAGATACCAACTATACTGTACTGAGATACCAACTATACTGTACTGAGGATACCAACTATACTGAGATACCAACCATACTGTACTCTGAGATACCAACCATACTGTACTGAGATACCAACTATACTGTACTGAGATACCAACTATACTGAGATACCAACTATACTGTACTCTGAGATACCAACTATACTGTACTCTGAGATACCAACTATACTGCACTGAGATACCAACTATACTGTACTCTGAGATACCAACTATACTGTACTCTGAGATACCAACTATACTGTACTGAGATACCAACTATACTGTACTGAGATACCAACTATACTGTACTGGGATACCAACTATACTGTACTGAGATACCAACTATACTGTACTCTGAGATACCAACTATACTGTACTCTGGGATACCAACTATACTGTACTCTGAGATACCAACTATACTGTACTCTGAGATACCAACTATACTGTACTGAGATACCAGCTATACTGTGCTGAGATACCAACTATACTGTACTGAGATACCAACTATACTGTACTGAGATACCAACTATATGAGATACCAGCTATACTGAGATACCAACTATACTGGATACCAACTATACTGGAGATACCAACCATATCGGGATACCAGCCATACTGGGATGTACCAACTACATACTGAGATACCAACTACACTGTACTGGAGATACCAACTATACTGTACTGAGATACCAACTACTGTACTGAGATACCAACTATACTGTACCGAGATACCAACTATACTGTACTGAGATACCAACTATACTGTACTGAGATGTACCAACTATACTGTACTGAGATACCAACTATACTGTACTGAGATACCAACTATACTGTACTGAGATACCAACTATACTGTACTGAGATACCAACTATACTGTACTGAGATATCAACTATACTGGATACCAACTATACTGCACTGGGATACCTGCTGCACTGAGGATACCAACTATACTGAGATACCAGCTATACTGGATACCAACTATACTGAGGATACCAGCTATGCTGTACTCTGAGGATACCAACTATACTGTACTGAGATACCAGCTATACTGAGGATACCAGCTATACTGAGATACCAACCATGCTGTACTCTGAGGATGCCAGCTATGCTGGGATACCAACTATACTGGATACCAGCCATACTGTACTCTGAGGATACCAACTATGCTGAGATACCAACTATGCTATACTGGGATACCAACTATACTGAGATACCAACTATGCTGACTGGGATACCAACTATACTGAGATACCAGCTATGCTGAGATACCAACTATACTGTACTCTGAGATACCAACTATACTGTACTCTGAGATACCAACTATACTGTGCTCTGAGATACCAGCTATACTGTACTGAGATACCAACTATACTGTGCTCTAGGGATACCAACTATACTGTACTGAGGATACCAGCTATACTGTACTGAGATACCAGCTATGCTGTGCTCTGAGATACCAACTATACTATACTGGGATACCAGCTATGCTGCACTGGATACCAACTATACTGGGATAACCAACTATACTGAGATACCAGCTCTGAGGATACCAACCATACTGTACTCTGGGATACCAACTATACTGAGATAAACTATACTGAGATACCAGCTATACTGAGATACCAACCATACTGTACTCTGAGATACCAGCTATACTGAGATACCAGCTCTGAGGATACCAGCTATACTGCTGATACCAACTATGCTGAGATACCAACCATACTGTACTCTGAGGATACCAGCTATGCTGGGATACCAACTATACTGAGGATACCAGCTATACTATACCGAGATACCAGCTATACTGAGGATACCAGCTATACTGAGGATACCAACTATACTGAGGATACCAGCTATGCTGAGGATACCAACTATACTGTACTCTGAGGATACCAACTATACTGTACTGAGATACCAACTATGCTGTGCTGAGATACCAGCTATACTGTACTGGGATACCAGCTATGCTGTACTCTGAGATACCAGCTATACTGTACTCTGAGGATACCAACTATACTGTACTCTGAGATACCAACTATACTGTGCTCTGAGATACCAACTATACTGTACTCTGAGATACCAACTATACTGTACTGAGATACCAACTATACTGTACTGAGGATACCAGCTATACTGTACTGAGGATACCAACTATACTGCACTGGGATACCAACTATACTATACTGAGATACCAACTATACTGGATACCAGCTATACTGAGATACCAACTATACTGAGATACCAACTATGCTGAGATACCAACTATACTGTACTCTGAGATACCAACTATACTGTACTGAGATACCAACTATGCTACTGAGATACCAGCTATACTGTACTGAGATACCAGCTATACTGTACTGAGGATACCAGCTATGCTGGAGATACCAACTATACTGTACTGGATACCAACTATACTGTACTGAGATGCCAGCTATACTGTACTGAGATACCATCTATACTGTGCTGAGATACCAACTATACTGTGCACTGAGGATACCAGCTATACTGTACTGGATACCAACTATGCTGAGGATACCAACTATACTATACTCTGAGGATACCAACTATACTGCACTGAGATACCAACTATACTGAGATACCAACTATACTGAGATACCAACTATACTGAGGATACCAACTATACTGAGGGATACCAACTATACTGTGCTGAGGATACCAGCTATACTGCACTGAGGATACCAGCTATACTGAGATACCAACTATACTGAGATACCAACTATGCTACTGAGATACCAGCTATACTGAGATACCAACTATGCTGAGATACCAACTATGCTGTACTGGATACCAGCTACACTGTACTGAGATACCAGCTATGCTGAGGATACCAACTATACTATGGGATACCAGCCATACTGTACTCTGAGATACCAACTATACTGAGATACCAACTATGCTGAGGATACCAACTATACTATGCTGAGGATACCAACTATGCTGAGATACCAACTATGCTGGGATACCAACTATACTGAGATACCAACTATACTGAGATACCAACTATACTGGGATACCAACTATACTGAGATACCAACTATGCTACTGAGATACCAGCTATACTGTACCGAGATACCAGCTATACTGTACTCTGAGATACCAACTATACTGTACCTGGGATACCAGACTATACTGTACTGAGATACCAACTATACTGTACTCTGGAGATACCAACTATACTGTACCTAGATACCAACTATACTCCTGAGATACCAACTATACTGTACTGAGATACCAACTATACTGTACTGAGATACCAGCTCTTACTGAGATACCAACTATACTGAGATACCAAATCTATACTGTACTGAGATACCAACTATACTGTGCTGGAGATACCAACTATACTGTACTCTGAGATACCAACTATAATTAAAATGGATACCAACTACACTGTACTGAGATACCAACTATACTGAGATACCAACTATACTGAGATACCAACTATACTGTACTCTGAGATACCAACTATACTGTACTGAGATACCAACTATACTGAGATAAACTCTGAGATACCAACTATACTGTACTGAAGGATACCAACCATACTGTACTCTGAGATACCCACTATACTGGAGATACCAACAGCTGAGATACCAACTATACTGAGATACCAACTATACTGAGATACCAACCATATGCCTGAGATACCAACTCTGAGATACCAACTATACTGAGATACCAACTATACTGTACTGAGATACCAACTATACTATACTGAGATACCAACTATACTGAGATACCAACTATACTGAGATACCAACCATACTGAGATACCAACTATACTGTACTCTGGGATACCAACTATACTGTACTGAGATACCAACTATACTGTACTGAGATACCAACTATACTGCTGAGATACTAACCATACTGTACCTGGATACCAACCATACTGTACTCCTGGGATACCAGCTATACTGTACTCTGAGATACCAACTATACTGTACTCTGAGATACCAACTATGTACTCTGAGATACCAACTATAATGCCTGGAGATACCAACTATACTGCATGCTGAGATACCAGCTATGCTGACTGAGATACCAATCTATACTGTACTGAGATACCAACTATACTGTACTGAGATACCAACTATACTGTACTGAGATACCAACTATACTGCACTGAGATACCAACTACACTGAGATACCAACTATGCTGTACTGAGATACCAACTATACTGTACTGAGATACCAACTACACTGTACTGGAGATACCAACTACACTGTACTGAGTGATACCAACTACACTGTACTGAGATACCAACTACACTGTACTGAGATACCAACTATACTGTACTCTGAGATACCAACTATACTGTACTCTGAGATACCAACTATAATTGTACTCTGAGATACCAACTATACTGTACTGAGATACCAACCATACTGTACTCTGAGATACCAACTATACTGAGATACCAACTATACTGTACTGAGATACCAACTATACTGAGATACCAACTATACTGTACTCTGAGATACCAACTATACTGTACTGAGATACCAACTATACTGTACTGAGATACCAACTATACTGTACTGAGATACCAACTATACTGTACTGAGATACCAACCATACTGTACTGAGATACCAACTATACTGTACTGAGATACCAACTATACTGTACTGAGATACCAACTATACTGTACTGAGATACCAACTATACTCTGTACTGAGATACCAACTATACTGTACTGAGATACCAACTATACTGTACTGAGATACCAACTATACTGTACTGAGATACCAACTATACTGAGATACCAAACCATACTGTACTCTGAGATACCAACCATACTGTACTGAGATACCAACTATACTGTACTGAGATACCAACTATACTGTGTACTGAGATACCAACTATACTGAGATACCAACTATACTGTACTCTGAGATACCAACTATACTGTACCTCTGAGATACCAACTATACTGCACTGAGATACCAACTATACTGTACTCTGAGATACCAACTATACTGTACTCTGAGATACCAACTATACTGTACTGAGATACCAACTATACTGTACTGAGATACCAACTATACTGTACTCTGAGATACCAACTATACTGTACTCTGAGATACCAACCATACTGTACTGAGATACCAACTATACTGTACTGAGATACCAACTATACTGAGATACCAACTATACTGTACTCTGAGATACCAACTATACTGTACTCTGAGATACCAACTATACTGTACTCTGAGATACCAACTATACTGTACTCTGGAGATACCAACTATACTGCACTGAGATACCAACTATACTGCACTGAGATACCAACTATACTGTACTCTGAGATACCAACTATACTGTACTGAGATACCAACTATACTGTACTGAGATACCAACTATACTGTACTGAGATACCAACCATACTGGGAGATACCAACTATACTGAGATACCAACCATACTGAGATACCAACTATACTGAGATACCAACTATACTGAGATACCAACTATACTGAGATACCAACTATACTGAGATACCAACTATACTGAGATACCAACTATACTGTACTCTGAGATACCAACTATACTGTACTGAGATACCAACTATACTGTACTGAGATACCAACTATACTGTACTGAGATACCAACTATACTGTACTGAGATACCAACTATACTGTACTGAGATACCAACTATACTGTACTGAGATACCAACTATACTGTACTGAGATACCAACTATACTGTACTGAGATACCAACTATACTGTACTGAGATACCAACTATACTGAGATACCAACTATACTATACTGAGATACCAACTATACTGCACTGAGATACCTACTGCACTGAGATACCAACTATATTGAGATACCAACTATACTGAGATACCAACTATACTGAGATACCAACTATACTGTACTCTGAGATACCAACTATACTGTACTGAGATACCAACTATACTGAGATAAACTATACTGAGATACCAACTATACTGAGATACCAACCATACTGTACTCTGGGATACCAACTATACTGAGATACCAACTATACTGAGATACCAACCATACTGTACTCTGAGATACCAACTATACTGAGATACCAACTATACTGAGATACCAACTATACTATACTGAGATACCAACTATACTGAGATACCAACTATACTGAGATACCAACTATACTGAGATACCAACTATACTGTACTGAGATACCAACTATACTGTACTGAGATACCAACTATACTGTACTCTGAGATACCAACTATACTGTACTCTGAGATACCAACTATACTGTACTCTGAGATACCAACTATACTGTACTGAGATACCAACTATACTGAGATACCAACTATACTGAGATACCAACTATACTGAGATACCAACTATACTATACTGAGATACCAACTATACTGCACTGAGATACCAACTATACTGAGATACAACTATACTGAGATACCAACTATACTGAGATACCAACTATACTGAGATACCAACTATACTGAGATACCAACTATACTGTACTCTGAGATACCAACTATACTGTACTGGAGATACCAACTATACTGAGATAAACTATACTGAGATACTATACTGAGATACCAACCATACTGTACTCTGAGATACCAACTATACTGAGATACCAACTATACTGAGATACCAACTATACTGAGATACCAACTATACTGAGATACCAACCATACTGTACTCTGAGATACCAACTATACTGAGATACCAACTATACTGAGATACCAACTATACTGAGATACCAACTATACTGAGATACCAACTATACTGAGATACCAACTATACTGAGATACCAACTATACTGAGATACCAACTATACTGTACTCTGAGATACCAACTATACTGTACTGAGATACCAACTATACTGTACTGAGATACCAACTATAATTGTACTCTGAGATACCAACTATACTGTACTCTGAGATACCAACTATACTGTACTCTGAGATACCAACTATACTGTACCTGGAGATACCAACTATACTGTACTCTGAGATACCAACTATACTGTACTCTGAGATACCAACTATACTGTACTCTGAGATACCAACTATACTACACTGAGATACCAACTATACTACCGAGATACCAACTATACTGTACTGAGATACCAACTATACTGTACTGAGATACCAACTATACTGAGATACCAACTATACTGAGATACCAACTATACTGAGATACCAACTATACTGAGATACCAACTATACTGAGATACCAACTATACTGACATACCAACCATACTTGTACTCTGAGATACCAACTATAATTGTACTGAGATACCAACTATACTGTACTGAGATACCAACTATACTGTACTCTGAGATACCAACTATACTGTACTGAGATACCAACTATACTGTACTGGAGATACCAACTATACTGTACTGAGATACCAACTATACTGTACTGAGATACCAACTATACTGTACTGAGATACCAACTATACTGTACTGAGATACCATCTATACTGTACTGAGATACCAACTATACTGAGATACCAACTATACTATACTGAGATACCAACTATACTGCACTGAGATACCAACTATACTGAGATACCAACTATACTGAGATACCAACTATACTGAGATACCAACTATACTGTACTGAGATACCAACTATACTGAGATACCAACTATACTGAGATACCAACTATACTGAGATACCAACCATACTGTACTCTGAGATACCAACTATACTGAGATACCAACTATACTGAGATACCAACTATACTGAGATACCAACTATACTGAGATACCAACTATACTGAGGATACCAGCTATGCTGAGATACCAACTATACTGTACTCTGAGATACCAACTATACTGTACTGAGATACCAACTATACTGTACTGAGATACCAACTATACTGTACTCTGAGATACCAACTATACTGTACTCTGAGATACCAACTATACTGTACTCTGAGATACCAACTATACTGTACTCTGAGATACCAACTATACTGTACTCTGAGATACCAACTATACTGTACTGAGATACCAACTATACTGTACTGAGGATACCAACTATACTGTACTGAGGATACCAACTATACTGTACTGAGATACCAACTATACTGTACTGAGGATACCAACTATACTGTGCTGAGATACCAACTATACTGGGATACCAACTATACTATACTGAGGATACCAACTATACTGAGATACCAACTATACTGTACTCTGAGATACCAACTATACTGTACTGAGATACCAACTACACTGTACTGAGATACCAACTATACTGAGATACCAACTATACTGAGATACCAACTATACTGTACTCTGAGATACCAACTATACTGTACTGAGATACCAACTATACTGAGATAAACTATACTGAGATACCAAATATACTGAGATACCAACCATACTGTACTCTGAGATACCAACTATACTGAGATACCAACTATACTGAGATACCAACCATACTGTACTCTGAGATACCAACTATACTGAGATACCAGCTATACTGGGATACCAACTATACTATACTGAGGATACCAACTATACTATGCTGAGATACCAACTATACTGAGATACCAACTATACTGAGATACCAACTATACTGAGATACCAACTATACTGTACTCTGAGATACCAACTATACTGTACTGAGATACCAACTATACTGTACTGAGATACCAACTATACTGTACTCTGAGATACCAACTATACTGTACTCTGAGATACCAACTATACTGTACTTTGAGATACCAACTATGTACTGTACTTGAGATGTACCAACTATACTGTACTGAGATACCAACTATAATTAGAGATACCAACTATACTGAGATACCAACTATACTGAGATACCAACTATACTGAGATACCAACTGGCAACAGATACCAACTATACTGTACTCTGGAGATACCAACTATACTGTACTGAGATACTAACTATACTGTACTGAGATACTAACTATACTGTACTCTGAGATACCTAACTATACTGTACTCTGAGATACCAACTATACTGTACTGTACTCTGAGATACCAACTATACTGAGATACCAACTATACTGTACTCTGATATCAACTATACTGTACTGAGATACCAACTATACTATACTCTGAGATACCAACTATACTATACTGTACTCTCAGATACCAACTATACTGTACTGAGATACCAACTATACTATACTGTACTCTGAGATACCAACTATACTGAGATATCAACTATACTGTACTGTACTCTGAGATACCAACTATACTATACTGTACTCTGAGATACCAACTATACTGTACTGAGATACCAACTATACTGTACTGAGATACCAACTATACTGTACTGAGATACCAACTATACTGTACTGAGATACCAACTATACTGTACTCTGAGATACCAACTACACTGTACTGAGATACCAACTATACTGTACTGTACTCTGAGATACCAACTATACTGTACTGAGATACCAACTATACTGAGATACCAACTATACTGTACCAACTATACTGAGATACCAACTATACTGTACCAACTATACTGAGATACCAACTATACTGTACTGAGATACCAACTATACTGAGATACCAACTATACTCTTGAGATACCAACTATACTGAGATACCAACTATACCAGATACCATACTATACTGTACTCTGAGATACCAACTATACTGAGATACCAACTACATACTGAGATACCAACTATAGATACTGTACTGAGATACCAACTATACTGTACTGAGATACCAACTGTACTGTACCAACTATACTGAGATACCAACTATACTGCACTGAGATACCAACTATACTGTACTCTGAGATACCAACTATACTGCACTGATGTACTGACTGAGATACCAACTATACTGTACTGAGATACCAACTATACTGAGATACCAACTATACTGAGATACCAACTATACTGAGATACCAACTATACTGTACTGAGATACCAACTATACTGTACTGAGATACCAACTATACTGTACTGAGATACCAACTATACTGTACTGAGATACCAACTATACTGTACTGAGATACCAACTATACTGTACTGAGATACAAACTATACTGAGATACCAACTATACTGAGATACCAACTATACTGAGATACCAACTATACTGTACTCTGAGATACCAACTATACTGTACTCTGAGATACCAACTATACTGTACCAACTATACTGAGATACCAACTATACTGAGATACCAACTATACTGAGATACCAACTATACTGTACTCTGAGATACCAACTATACTGTACTCTGAGATACCAACTATACTGTACTGAGATACCAACTATACTGAGATACCAACTATACTGAGATACCAACTATACTGTACTCTGATACCAACTATACTGTACTGAGATACCAACTATACTGCACTGATACCAACTATACTGCACTGATACCAACTATACTGCACTGAGATACCAACTATACTGAGATACCAACTATACTGAGATACCAACTATACTGCGATACCAACTATACTGTACTCTGAGATACCAACTATACTGTACCAGATACCAACTATACTGTAGATACCAACTATACTGAGATACCAACTATACTGACTGAGATACCAACTATACTGAGATACCAACTATACTGAGATACCAACTATACTGAGATACCAACTATACTGAGATACCAACTATACTGAGATACCAACTATACTGTACTCTGAGATACCAACTATACTGTACTTACCAACTATACTGTACTGAGATACCAACTATACTGTACTGTGAGATACCAACTATACTGTACTGAGATACCAACTATACTGTACTCTGAGATACCAACTATACTGTACTGAGATACCAACTATACTGTACTGGGATACCAACTATACTGAGATACCAACTATACTGTACTGTACTCTGAGATATCAACTATACTGTACTGAGATACCAACTATACTGAGATACCAACTATACTGAGATACCAACTATACTGAGATACCAACTATACTGTACTGAGATATCAACCAACCACAAAATACTGTAGTCATTGGGGGAGAAGAGAGAATGATAGATAGACAGGGACAATGTACTGCTGGGATGGAACAAAAGCCTGCACACCTCGAATTCTCCAGGACCAGAGATGGAGGCCACAGACCTGGTGAACTGTCACTATGGAAATGTTTTAGAAACCAAAACAATTCCATTGAACTGTTCTTAAAACTAGCTAACCCGTTGACACAGTGAGTTCCATTCTCAAAAGTAGTGCACTATATAGGGAACAGGGTGCCATGGGGCTCTGGTCTAAAGTAGTTCACTATATAGGGAATAGGACTCTGGTCTATAATAGTGCCATAGGGTTCTGGTCTAAAGTAGGACTCTGGTCAGGGAATAGGGTGCCATAGGGCTCTGGTCTAAAGTAGTGCACTATATAGGGAATAGGGTCTGGTCATAGTAGTTCACCATAGGGGGCTCTGGTCTAAAGTAGTGCACTATATAGGGAATAGGTGCCATAGGGCTCTGGTCTAAAGTAGTGTACTATATAGGGAATAGGGTGGTCATAGGGTTCTGGTCTAAAGTAGTACTATATAGGGAATAGGGTGCCATAGGGCTCTAAAGTAGTGCACTATATAGGGAATCTGGTCTAAAGTAGGCATTGCCATAGGGTTCTGGTCTAAAGTAGTGCACTACATAGGATGTAAGAAGGGCTTTATAAATACATTTGATTTGATTTGATTTGGTCTAAAGTAGTGCACTATATAGGGAATAGGGTACCATAGGGCTCTGATCTAAAGTACTGCACGACATAGGGAATAGGGTACCATAGGGCTCTGGTCTAAAGAAGTGCACTATATAGGGAATAGGGTACCATAGGGCTCTGGTCTAAAGTAGTGCACTATATAGGGAATAGGGTTCCATAGGGCTCTGGTCTAAAGTAGTGCACTACATAGGGAATAGTGCACTATATAGGGAATAGGGTGCCATAGGGCTCTGGTCTAAAATAGTGCACTATATAGGGAATAGGGTACCATAGGGCTCTGGTCTAAAATAGTGCACTATATAGGGAATAGGGTACCATAGGGCTCTGGTCTAAAGTAGTGCACTAGGGAATAGGGTGCCATTTGGGACACGGGCCCGTTGTGGTTCCATACTCACAGTATCCACATCTAGTGCCACCCTCAAACACAAAGCCGTTGGGCACGTCGCCATAGCGACGCAGGTCTGACAGCTTCCACTGGCCAATCACGGCCGGGGGGAGGTCCCTAGTGAGGACCAGTAGGTTGTTGCACAGGTGCAGGGAGGCGGGACCACTCTCTAGCTTAGTTCCTGGCTGAACGCCTACACTGAACCTGTGGACTGGTTGAGAGAGAGAGAGAGCAAGAGAGGGAGGGAGAGAAGGAGGAAGGGGGATAGAGAGAGAGGGGGATGGAGAGTGAGAGAGAGAGTAAGGGGAGAGAGAGAGAGAGAGAGAGAGAGAGAGAGGGAGGGAGAGAGAGGGGAGGGAGAGCGAGAGTGGGGGAGGGGGAGAGGAGGGAGGGAGAGCGAGAGTGGGGGGGAAGGGAGAGAGGGGGAGGGAGAGGGGGAGCGAGAGTGGGGGGAGGGGGAGGGAGAGAGAGAGTAAGGGGAGAGAGAGAGAGGGGAGGGAGAGAGAGAGAGGGGAGGGAGAGTGAGAGGAGAGTAAGGGAGAGAGAGAGAGGGAGGGGAGAGTGAGAAGAGAGAGTAAGGGGAGAGAGAAAGAGAGGGGAGGGAGAGAGAGAGTAAGGGGAAGAGGGAGAGAGAGGGGGAGGGAGAGAGAGAGTGGGGAGAGAGAGAGAGGGAGGGAGAGAGAGAGAGAGGGAGGGAGAGAGAGAGGGGAGGAGAGAGAGAGAGAGAGAGAGAGAAGGGGAGAGAGAGAAGGGAGAGGGGAGAGAGAGAGAGTAAGGGGAAGAGGGAGAGAGAGAGAGGGGGAGGGAGACAGAGTGGGGGAGAGAGAGAGGCGGATGGAGACAGAGAGTAAGGGGAGAAGGGGAGAGAGAGAGAGGGGGAGGGAGAGAGAGAGAGAGAGTAAGGGGAAGAGGGAGAGCGAGAGTGGGGAGAGGGGGAGAGAGAAGGCGGATGGAGAGAGAGAGTAAGGGGAGAGAGAGAGAGGGGAGGGAGAGTGAGAGAGATTAATTATTATTCAAACTAAGCTAAAGGCAGAGAGCCACTGTCACACACCATGAGTTCTGTATCAATCAGAGACATAATGAAGGTAACACACACAGTATACAGTACATACACACACACACACACAGTACATAAGTCTAGGACAGTATACACACACACACAGTACATAAGTCTAGGACAGTATACAGTACACACACACAGTACATAAGTCTAGGACAGTATACAGTACATACACACAGAGCATACGTCTAGGACAGTAGACACACGGCTTGATGCCAGTATTAATGATGAAACGCTCTCTGTTGTGCTCTGTGTTACAGACACACACTGTCACACACACACACACACACACACACACACACACACACACACACACACACAGTATCACAGCCTACCTTCTCCAGTCTGTATCACAGCCTACCTTCTCCAGTCTGTATCACAGCCTACCTTCTCCAGTCTGTATCACAGCCTACCTTCTCCAGTCTGTATCACAGCCTACCTTCTCCCAGTCTGTATCTCAGCCTACCTTCTCCCAGTCTGTATCTCAGCCTACCTTCTCCCAGTCTGTATCACAGCCTACCTTCTCCCAGTCTGTATCACAGCCTACCTTCTCCCAGTCTGTATCACAGCCTACCTTCTCCCAGTCTGTATCACAGCCTACCTTCTCCCAGTCTGTATCTCAGCCTACCTTCTCCCAGTCTGTATCTCAGCCTACCTTCTCCCAGTCTGTATCTCAGCCTACCTTCTCCCAGTCTGTATCTCAGCCTACCTTCTCCCAGTCTGTATCTCAGCCTACCTTCTCCCAGTCTGTATCTCAGCCTACCTTCTCCCAGTCTGTATCTCAGCCTACCTTCTCCCCAGTCTGTATCTCAGCCTACCTTCTCCCAGTCTGTATCTCAGCCTACCTTCTCCCAGTCTGTATCTCAGCCTACCTTCTCCAGTCTGTATCTCAGCCTACCTTCTCCAGTCTGTATCTCAGCCTACCTTCTCCCAGTCTGTATCTCAGCCTACCTCCCAGTCTGTATCTCAGCCTTTCCCCAGTCTGTATCTCAGCCTACCTTCCCCAGTCTGTATCTCAGCCTACCTTCTCCCAGTCTGTATCTCAACCTTCTCCCAGTCTGTATCTCAGCCTACCTTCTCCAGTCTGTATCTCAGCCTACCTCCCCTCCACTACCTTCTCCCAGTCTGTATCTCAGCCCTAGCGTCCCATACCGTCCGCCCCCTCCCCTCCACCCTACCTTCTCTCCCAGAGCTGTCAGCTAGCCCTAGATGCGTCTTCCCTCCCTCCACCCTACCTTCTCCCAGGCTGTATCTCAGCCTAGCG
>NW_026277177.1:0-2065 GCF_023373465.1 Oncorhynchus keta | reverse complement strand
ATGCTATTGCTATCGAGATGCTGTACCTGGGGGCCCAGAGGAGAGACCAATGCTAATGCTATTGCTATCAGTGGTCCTTCTGTAGCTCAGTTGGTAGAGCATGGGGGCCCAGACAAGACCAGTGCTAATGCTATTCTATCAGATGGACCACCCATAGGTAGAAGTGCTATGCACACATGACTGTAAGTCGCTTTGGAGAGGAGACCAGTCTGCTAAATGCATATTATTATGCAAGGCTATTGCTATCAGATGCTGTACCTGTGGGCCCAGAGGAGAGACCAATGCTAATGCTATTGCTATCAGATGCTATACCGGGGGCCCAGAGGAGAGACCAGTGCTAAGGCTATTGCTATCAGATGCTGTACCTGTGGGCCCAGAGGAGAGACCAGTGCTAATGCTATTGCTATCAGATGCTATACCGGGGGCCCAGAGGAGAGACCAGTGCTAATGCTATTGCTATCAGATGCTGTACCTGTGGGCCCATAGGAGAGACCAGTGCTAATGCTATTGCTATCAGATGCTGTACCTGGGGGCCCAGAGGAGAGACCAATGCTAATGCTATTGCTATCAGATGCTGTACCTTGGCAGGGGCCGAGGAGAGACCAGTGCTAATGCTATTGCTATCAGATGCTGTACCTGTGGGCCCAGAGGAGAGACCAGTGCTAATGCTATTGCTATCAGATGCTGTACCTGTGGGCCCAGAGGAGAGACCAGTGCTAAGGCTATTGCTATCAGATGCTGTACCTGTGGGCCCAGAGGAGAGACCAGTGCTAAGGCTATTGCTATCAGATGCTGTACCTGTGGGCCCAGAGGAGAGACCAGTGCTAATGCTATTGCTATCAGATGCTATACCGGGGGCCCAGAGGAGAGACCAGTGCTAATGCTATTGCTATCAGATGCTGTACCTGTGGGCCCAGAGGAGAGACCAGTGCTAATGCTATTGCTATCAGATGCTGTACCTGGGGGCCCAGAGGAGAGACCAAATGCTATTGCTATCAGATGCTGTACCTGGCAGGGGCCCAGAGGAGAGACCAGTGCTAATGCTATTGCTATCAGATGCTGTACCTGGGGGCCCAGAGGAGAGACCAGTGCTAATGCTATTGCTATCAGATGCTGTACCTGGGGCCCAGAGGAGAGACCAGTGCTAATGCTATTGCTACCAGATGCTGTACCATGTGGGCCCAGAGGGAGAGACCAGTGCTAATGCTATTGCTATCAGATGCTATACCTGGGGGCCCAGAGGAGAGACCAGTGCTAATGCTATTGCTATCAGATGCTGTACCTGTGGGCCAGAGGAGAGATAAGTGCTAATGCTATTGCTATCAGATGCTGTACCTGGGGGCCCAGAGGAGAGACCAATGCTAATGCTATTGCTATCAGATGCTATACCGGGGGCCCAGAGGAGAGACCAATGCTAATGCTATTGCTACCAGATGCTGTACCTGTGGGCCCATAGGAGAGACCAGTGCTAATGCTATTGCTATCAGATGCTGTACCTGGGGGCCCCAGAGGGGAGAGACCAGTGCTAATGCTATTGCTATCTGATGCTGTACCTTGGCAGGGCCCAGAGGAGAGACCAGTGCTAATGCTATTGCTATCAGATGCTGTACCTGGGGCCCAGAGGGAGACCAATGCTAATGCTATTGCTATCAGAGCTGTACCTGTGGGCCCAGAAGGAGAGACCTAAGGCTAATCAGATGCTGTAAGAGGAGAGACCAGTGCTAATGCTATTGCTATCAGATGCTGTACCTTGGCAGGGGCCGAGGAGAGGAGCCAGTGCTAATGCTATTGCTATCAGATGCTATACCGGGGCCCAGAGGAGAGACCAGTGCTAATGCTATTGCTATCAGATGCTGTACCTGTGGGCCCAGAGGAGAGACCAGTGCTAATAGAGACCAGTGCTAATGCCATTGCTAGATACCGTCTCAGATGCTGTACCTGGGGGCCCAGAGGAGAGACCAGTGCTAATGCTATTGGCATCAGAGATGCCAATGCTGTACCAGATGCTGTACCTGGGGGCCCAGAGGAGAGACCAATGCTAATGCTATTGCCATCAGATGCTGTA
>NW_026277176.1:0-38974 GCF_023373465.1 Oncorhynchus keta | reverse complement strand
TGCTATTGCTATCAGATGCTGTACCTTGGCAGGGGCCGAGAGAGACCAGCTAATGCTATTGCTATCAGGATGCTGTAGCCTGGCAGGGCCCAGAGGAGAGACCAGTGCTAATGCTATTGCTATCAGACGCTGTACCTCATAGGGGCCCAGAGGAGAGACCAGTGCTAATGCTATTGCCATCAGATGTACCTTGGCAGGGGCCCAGAGGAGAGACCAGTGCTAATCCTATTGCTATCACATGCTGTACCTGGGGCCCAGAGGAGAGACCAATGCTAATGCTATTGCTATCAGATGCTGTACCTGTGGGCCCAGAGGAGAGACCAGTGCTAATGCTATTGCTATCAGATGCTGTACCTGTGGGCCCAGAGGAGAGACCAGTGCTAATGCTATTGCTATCAGATGCTGTACCTGTGGGCCCAGAGGAGAGACCAATGCTAATGCTATTGCCATCAGATGCTGTACCTTGGCAGGGGCCCAGAGGAGAGACCAGTGCTAATGATATTGCTATCAGATGCTGTGGCCTTGGCAGGGCCCAGAGGAGAGACCAATGCTAATGCTATTGCTATCAGATGCTGTACCTGTGGGCCCAGAGGAGAGACCAGTGCTAATGCTATTGCTATCAGATGCTGCCTGGCAGGGGCCCAGAGGAGAGACCAGTGCTAATGCTATTGCTATCAGATGCTGTACCTTGGCAGGGGCCGAGGAGAGACCAGTGCTAATGCTATTGCTATCAGATGCTGTGGCTTGGCAGGGGCCCAGAGGAGAGACCAGTGCTAATGCTATTGCTATCAGATGCTGTACCTTGGCAGGGGCCCAGAGGAGAGACCAGTGCTAATCCTATTGCATCAGATGCTGTACCTGGGGGCCCAGAGGAGAGACCAATGCTAATGCTATTGCTATCAGATGCTGTACCTGTGGGCCCAGAGGAGAGACCAGTGCTAATGCTATTGCTATCAGATGCTGTACCTTGGCAGGGCCCAGAGGAGAGACCAGTGCTAATGCTATTGCTATCAGATGCTGTACCTGGGGGCCCAGAGGAGAGACCAATGCTAATGCTATTGCTATCAGATGCTTTACCGTGGGCCCCAGGAGAGACCAGTGCTAATGCTATTGCTATCAGATGCTGTACCTGTGGGCCCAGAGGAGAGACCAGTGCTAATGCTATTGCTATCAGATGCTGTACCTTGGCAGGGGCCCAGAGGAGAGACCAGTGCTAATGCTATTGCTATCAGATGCTGTACCTTGGCAGGGGCCAGGAGAGACCAGTGCTAATGCTATTGCTATCAGATGCTGTACTGGCAGGGCCCAGAGGAGAGACCAGTGCTAATGCTATTGCTATCAGATGCTGTACCTTGGCAGGGGCCCAGAGGAGAGACCAGTGCTAATGCTATTGCTATCAGATGCTGTACCTGGGGGCCCAGAGGAGAGACCAATGCTAATGCTATTGCTATCAGATGCTGTACCTGTGGGCCCAGAGGAGAGACCAGTGCTAATGCTATTGCTATCAGATGCTGTACCTTGGCAGGGGCCCAGAGGAGAGACCAGTGCTAATGCTATTGCTATCAGATGCTGTACCTGGGGGCCCAGAGGAGAGACCAATGCTAATGCTATTGCTATCAGATGCTTTACCCCGGGGGCCCAGAGGAGAGACCAGTGCTAATGCTATTGCTATCAGATGCTGTACCTGTGGGCCCAGAGGAGAGACCAATGCTAATGCTATTGCTATCAGATGCTGTACCTGTGGGCCCAGAGGAGAGACCAGTGCTAAGGCTATTGCTATCAGATGCTGTACCTGTGGGCCCAGAGGAGAGACCAATGCTAATGCTATTTGCTAGCTAGCCAACAGCTAACAGCTAACAGCTAGCCAACGTCCACTGAATAGAACTCATCAACCCGGGTCGCATTCACAGGTAGTATCACATTTTCATTTCATTACAGTACAACGGTTTGATTTGTTTGATCGTAGCTAGCTACATAGCTAGCTACATAGCCGTCTTTGTTTCAAAGATAATTGTGTAGTCTAGACCGATTTCCTAGGTTAGCTAGCCAGCTATTGTCGTTCTTTTAACTCAACGTAACGTAAACAACACTGCTAGCTAGCCAGCTAGCCCCGAATAGCAGCACTGTAGAAATTATTACACTCAACGGAACGACTTGATTAGTGTAGTGTCAACAACGCAGCTACTGCCAGCTAGCCTACTTTAGCAGTACTGTATCATTTTAATCATTTTAGTCAATAAGATTCTTGCTACGTAAGCTTAACTTTCTGAACATTCGAGACGTGTAGTCCGCTTGTCATTCCAATTTCCTTGCATTAGCGTAGCCTTTCTGTAGCCTGTCAACTATGTGTCTGTCTATCCCTGTTCTCTCCTCTGCACAGACCATACAAACGCTCCACACCGTGTGGCCGCGACCACCCTAACCTGGTGGTCCCAGCGCGTACGACCCACGTGGAGTTCCAGGTCTCTGGTAGCCTCTGGAACTGCCAATCTGCGGCCAACAAGGTAGAGTTCATCTCAGCCTATGCCTCCCTCCAGTCCCTTGACTTCTTGGCACTGACGAAACATGGATCACCACAGATAACACTGCTACTCCTACTGCTCTCTCCTCGTCCGCCCACGTGTTCTCGCACACCCGAGAGCTTCTGGTCAGCGGGGTGGTGGCACCCGGGGTCCTCATCTCTCCCAAGTGGTCTTTCTCTCTTTCTCCCCTTACCCATCTGTCTATTGCCTCCCTTTGAATTCCATGCTGTCACAGTTACCAGCCCTTTCAAGCTTTAACATCTCTTATCATTTATCGCCCTCCAGGTTCCCTCGGAGAGTTCAATGAGCTTGATGCCTTGATAAGCTCCTTTCCTGAGGACGGCTCACCTCCTCTCACAGTTCTGGGCGACTTTAACCTCCCCCACGTCTACCTTTGACTCATTCCTCTCTGCCTCCTTCTTTCCACTCCTCTCCTCTTGACCTCACCCTCTCACCTTCCCCCCTACTCACAAGGCAGGCAATACGCTTGACCTCATCTTTACTAGATGCTGTTCTTCCACTAACCTCATTGCAACTCCCCTCCAAGTCTCCGACCACTACCTTGTATCCTTTTCCCTCTCGCTCTCATCCAACACTTCCCACACTGCCCCTACTCGGATGGTATCGCGCCGTCCCAACCTTCGCTCTCTCTCCCCCGCTACTCTCCTCTTCCATCCTATCTTCTCTTCCCTCTGCTCAAACTTTCTCCAACCTATCTCCTGATTCTGCCTCCTCAACCCTCCTCTCCTCCCTTACTGCATCCTTTGACTCCCTATGTCCCCTATCCTCCAGGCCGGCTCGGTCCTCCCCTCCCGCTCCGTGGCTCGACGACTCATGCGAGCTCACAGAACAGGGCTCCGGGCAGCCGAGCGGAAATGGAGGAAAACTCGCCTCCTGCGGACCTGGCATCCTTTCACTCCCTCCTCTCTACATTTTCCTCCTCTGTCTCTGCTGCTAAAGCCACTTTCTACCATTCTAAATTCCAAGCATCTGCCTCTAACCCTAGGAAGCTCTTTGCCACCTTCTCCTCCCTCCTGAATCCTCCCCCCTCCCTCCTCCCCTCTCTGCAGATGACTTCGTCAACCATTTCGAAAAGAAGGTCGATGACATCCGATCCTCGTTTGCTAAGTCAAACGACACTGCTGGTTCTGCTCACACTGCCCCTACCCTATGCTCTGACCTCTTTCTCCCCTCTCTCTCCAGATGAAATCTCGCGTCTTGTGACGGCCGGCCGCCCAACAACCTGCCCGCTTGACCCTATCCCCTCCTCTCTTCTCCAGACCATTTCCGGAGACCTTCTCCCTTACCTCACCTCGCTCATCAACTCATCCCTGACCGCTGGCTACGTCCCTCCCGTCTTCAAGAGAGCGAGAGTTGCACCCCTTCTGAAAAACCTACACTCGATCCCTCCGATGTCAACAACTACAGACCAGTATCCCTTCTCTCTTTCTCTCCAAAACTCTTGAGCGTGCCGTCCTTGGCCAGCTCTACCGCTATCTCTCTCAGAATGACCTTCTTGATCCAAATCAGTCAGGTTTCAAGACTAGTCATTCAACTGGAGACTGCTCTTCTCTGTATCACGGAGGCGCTCCGCACTGCTAAAAACTAACTCTCTCTCCTCTGCTCTCATCCTTCTAGACCTATCGGCTGCCTTCGATACTGTGAACCATCAGATCCTCCTCTCCACCCTCTCCGAGTTGGGCATCTCCGGCGCGGCCCCACGCTTGGATTGCGTCCTACCTGACAGGTCGCTCCTACCAGGTGGCGTGGCGAGAATCTGTCTCCTCACCACGCGCTCTCACCACTGGTGTCCCCAGGGCTCTGTTCTAGGCCCTCTCTTATTCTCCGCTATACACCAAGTCACTTGGCTCTGTCATAACCTCACATGGTCTCTCCTATCATTGCTATGCAGACGACACACAATTAATCTTCTCCTTTCCCCCTTCTGATGACCAGGTGGCGAATCGCATCTCTGCATGTCTGGCAGACATATCAGTGTGGATGACGGATCACCACCTCAAGCTGAACCTCAGCAAGACGGAGCTCCTCTTCCTCCCGGGGAAGGACTGCCCGTTCCATGATCTCGCCATCACGGTTGACAACTCCATTGTGTCCTCCTCCCAGAGCGCTAAGAACCTTGGCGTGATCCTGGACAACACCCTGACGTTCTCAACTAACATCAAGGCGGTGTCCCGTTCCTGTAGGTTCATGCTCTACAACATCCGCAGAGTACGACCCTGCCTCACACAGGAAGCGGGCGCAGGTCCTAATCCAGGCACTTGTCATCTCCCCGTCTTGATTACTGCAACTCACTGTTGGCTGGGCTCCCTGCCTGTGCCATTAAACCCTACAACTCATCCAGAACGCCGCAGCCCGTCTGGTGTTCAACCTTCCCAAGTTCTCTCACGTCACCCCGCTCCTCCGCTCTCTCACTGGCTTCCAGTTGAAGCTCGCATCCGCTACAAGACCATGGTGCTCGCCTACGGAGCTGTGAGGGAACGGCACCTCAGTACCTCCAGGCTCTGATCAGGCCCTACACCCAAACAAGGGCACTGCGTTCATCCACCTCTGGCCTGCTCGCCTCCCTACCACTGAGGAAGTACAGTTTTCCCCGCTCAGCCCAGTCAAAACTGTTCGCTGCTCTGGCCCCCAATGGTGGAACAAACTCCCTCACGACGCCAGGACAGCGGAGTCAATCACCACCTTCCGGAGACAGCTGAAACCCCACCTCTTCAAGGAATACCTAGGATAGGGTAAGTAATCCTTCTCACCCCCCCCTTCTCACCCCCCCAACAAGATTTAGATGCAAGTGGCTGTTCCACTGGTTGTCATAAGGTGTATGCACCAATTTGTAAGTCGCTCTGGATAAGAGCGTCTGCTAAATGACTTAAATGTAATGTAAATGTATTGCTATCAGATGCTGTACATTGGCAGGGGCCCAGAGGAGAGCCCAATGCTAATGCTATTGCTATCAGATGCTGTACCTTGGCAGGGGCCCAGAGGAGAGACCAGTGCTAATGCTATTGCTATCAGATGCTGTACCTTGGCAGGGGCCCAGAGGAGAGACCAGTGCTAATGCTATTGCTATCAGATGCTGTACCTGGGGGCCCAGAGGAGAGACCAATGCTAATGCTATTGCTATCAGATGCTGTACCTTGGCAGGGCCCAGAGGAGAGACCAGTGCTAATGCTATTGCTATCAGATGCTGTACCTTGGCAGGGGCCCAGAGGAGAGACCAATGCTAATGCTATTGCTATCAGATGCTGTACCTGTGGGCCCAGAGGAGAGACCAGTGCTAATGCTATTGCTATCAGATGCTATACCGGGGCCCAGAGGAGAGACCAGTGCTAATGCTATTGCTATCAGATGCTGTACCTGTGGGCCCATAGGAGAGACCAGTGCTAATGCTATTGCTATCAGATGCTGTACCTGGGGGCCCAGAGGAGAGACCAATGCTAATGCTATTGCTATCAGATGCTGTACCTTGGCAGGGGCCCAGAGGAGAGACCAGTGCTAATGCTATTGCTATCAGATGCTGTACCTGGGGGCCCAGAGGAGAGACCAGTGCTAATGCTATTGCTATCAGATGCTGTACCTGGGGGCCCAGAGGAGAGACCAGTGCTAATGCTATTGCTATCAGATGCTGTACCTGTGGGCCCAGAGGAGAGACCAGTGCTAATGCTATTGCTATCAGATGCTGTACCTGGGGGCCCAGAGGAGAGACCAGTGCTAATGCTATTGCTATCAGATGCTGTACCTGTGGGCCCAGAGGAGAGACCAGTGCTAATGCTATTGCTATCAGATGCTGTACCTGGGGGCCCAGAGGAGAGACCAGTGCTAATGCTATTGCTATCAGATGCTGTACCTGTGGGCCCAGAGGAGAGACCAGTGCTAATGCTATTGCTATCAGATGCTGTACCTGGGGGCCCAGAGGAGAGACCAGTGCTAATGCTATTGCTATCAGATGCTGTACCTGGGGGCCCAGAGGAGAGACCAATGCTAATGCTATTGCTATCAGATGCTGTACCTTGGCAGGGGCCCAGAGGAGAGACCAGTGCTAATGCTATTGCTATCAGATGCTGTACCTTGGCAGGGGCCCAGAGGAGAGACCAGTGCTAATGCTATTGCTATCAGATGCTGTACCTTGGCAGGGGCCCAGAGGAGAGACCAGTGCTAATGCTATTGCTATCAGATGCTATACCGGGGGCCCAGAGGAGAGACCAGTGCTAATGCTATTGCTATCAGATGCTGTACCTGGGGGCCCAGAGGAGAGACCAGTGCTAATGCTATTGCTATCAGATGCTATACCGGGGGCCCAGAGGAGAGACCAGTGCTAATGCTATTGCTATCAGATGCTGTACCTGGGGGCCCAGAGGAGAGACCAGTGCTAATGCTATTGCTATCAGATGCTGTACCTGTGGGCCCATAGGAGAGACCAGTGCTAATGCTATTGCTATCAGATGCTGTACCTGGGGGCCCAGAGGAGAGACCAATGCTAATGCTATTGCTATCAGATGCTATACCTGGGGGCCCAGAGGGAGAGACCAATGCTAATGCTATTGCTATCAGATGTTGTACCTTGGCAGGGGCCCAGAGGAGAGACCAGTGCTAATGCTATTGCTATCAGATGCTGTACCTTGGCAGGGGCCCAGAGGAGAGACCAGTGCTAATGCTATTGCTATCAGATGCTATACCGGGGCCCAGAGGAGAGACCAGTGCTAATGCTATTGCTATCAGATGCTGTACCTGGGGCCCAGAGGAGAGACCAGTGCTAATGCTATTGCTATCAGATGCTATTACCGGGGGCCCAGAGGAGAGACCAGTGCTAATGCTATTGCTATCAGATGCTGTACCTGGGGGCCCAGAGGAGAGACCAGTGCTAATGCTATTGCTATCAGATGCTGTACCTGTGGGCCCAGAGGAGAGACCAGTGCTAATGCTATTGCTATCAGATGCTGTACCTGGGGGCCCAGAGGAGAGACCAGTGCTAATGCTATTGCTATCAGATGCTGTACCTGTGGGCCCAGAGGAGAGACCAGTGCTAATGCTATTGCTATCAGATGCTGTACCTGGGGGCCCAGAGGAGAGACCAGTGCTAATGCTATTGCTATCAGATGCTGTACCTGGGGGCCCAGAGGAGAGACCAGTGCTAATGCTATTGCTATCAGATGCTGTACCTTGGCAGGGGCCCAGAGGAGAGACCAGTGCTAATGCTATTGCTATCAGATGCTGTACCTTGGCAGGGGCCCAGAGGAGAGACCAGTGCTAATGCTATTGCTATCAGATGCTGTACCTTGGCAGGGGCCCAGAGGAGATACCAGTGCTAATGCTATTGCTATCAGATGCTATACCGGGGACCCAGAGGAGAGACCAGTGCTAATGCTATTGCTATCAGATGCTGTACCTGTGGGCCCAGAGGAGAGACCAGTGCTAATGCTATTGCTATCAGATGCTATTACCGGGGCCCAGAGGAGAGACCAGTGCTAATGCTATTGCTATCAGATGCTGTACCTGGGGGCCCAGAGGAGAGACCAGTGCTAATGCTATTGCTATCAGATGCTGTACCTGGGGGCCCAGAGGAGAGACCAGTGCTAATGCTATTGCTATCAGATGCTGTACCTGTGGGCCCAGAGGAGAGACCAGTGCTAATGCTATTGCTATCAGATGCTGTACCTGGGGGCCCAGAGGAGAGACCAGTGCTAATGCTATTGCTATCAGATGCTGTACCTGTGGGCCCAGAGGAGAGACCAGTGCTAATGCTATTGCTATCAGAACAGGGCTCCGGGCAGCCGAGCGGAAATGGAGGAAAACTCGCCTCCCTGCGGACCTGGCATCCTTTCACTCCCTCCTCTCTACATTTTCCTCCTCTGTCTCTACTGCTAAAGCCACTTTCTACCACTCTAAATTCCAAGCATCTGCCTCTAACCCTAGGAAGCTCTTTGCCACCTTCTCCTCCCTCCTGAATCCTCCCCCCTCCCTCCTCCCTCTCTGCAGATGACTTCGTCAACCATTTTGAAAAGAAGGTCGATGACATCCGATCCTCGTTTGCTAAGTCAAACGACACTGCTGGTTCTGCCCACACTGCCCTACCCTATGCTCTGACCTCTTTCTCCCCTCTCTCTCCAGATGAAATCTCGCGTCTTGTGACGGCCGGCCGCCCAACAACCTGCCCGCTTGACCCTATCCCCTCCTCTCTTCTCCAGACCATTTCCGGAGACCTTCTCCCTTACCTCACCTCGCTCATCAACTCATCCCTGACCGCTGGCTACGTCCCTCCCGTCTTCAAGAGAGCGAGAGTTGCACCCCTTCTGAAAAAACCTACACTCGATCCCTCCGATGTCAACAACTACAGACCAGTATCCCTTCTCTCTTTTCTCTCCAAAACTCTTGAGCGTGCCGTCCTTGGCCAGCTCTACCGCTATCTCTCTCAGAATGACCTTCTTGATCCAAATCAGTCAGGTTTCAAGACTAGTCATTCAACTGAGACTGCTCTTCTCTGTATCACGGAGGCGCTCCGCACTGCTAAAGCTAACTCTCTCTCCTCTGCTCTCATCCTTCTAGACCTATCGGCTGCCTTCGATACTGTGAACCATCAGATCCTCCTCTCCACCCTCTCCGAGTTGGGCATCTCCGGCGCGGCCCACGCTTGATTGCGTCCTACCTGACAGGTCGCTCCTACCAGGTGGCGTGGCGAGAATCTGTCTCCCTCACCACGCGCTCTCACCACTGGTGTCCCCCAGGGCTCTGTTCTAGGCCCTCTCTTATTCTCGCTATACACCAAGTCACTTGGCTCTGTCATAACCTCACATGGTCTCTCCTATCATTGCTATGCAGACGACACACAATTAATCTTCTCCTTTCCCCTTCTGATGACCAGGTGGCGAATCGCATCTCTGCATGTCTGGCAGACATATCAGTGTGGATGACGGATCACCACCTCAAGCTGAACCTCAGCAAGACGGAGCTCCTCTTCCTCCCGGGAAGGACTGCCCGTTCCATGATCTCGCCATCACGGTTGACAACTCCATTGTGTCCTCCTCCCAGAGCGCTAAGAACCTTGGCGTGATCCTGGACAACACCCTGACGTTCTCAACTAACATCAAGGCGGTGTCCCGTTCCTGTAGGTTCATGCTCTACAACATCCGCAGAGTACGACCCTGCCTCACACAGGAAGCGGCGCAGGTCCTAATCCAGGCACTTGTCATCTCCCGTCTTGATTACTGCAACTCGCTGTTGGCTGGGCTCCCTGCCTGTGCCATTAAACCCCTACAACTCATCCAGAACGCCGCAGCCCGTCTGGTGTTCAACCTTCCCAAGTTCTCTCACGTCACCCCGCTCCTCCGCTCTCTCCACTGGCTTCCAGTTGAAGCTCGCATCCGCTACAAGACCATGGTGCTCGCCACGGAGCTGTGAGGGGAACGGCACCTCAGTACCTCCAGGCTCTGATCAGGCCCTACACCCAAACAAGGGCACTGCGTTCATCCACCTCTGGCCTGCTCGCCTCCCTACCACTGAGGAAGTACAGTTCCCGCTCAGCCCAGTCAAAACTGTTCGCTGCTCTGGCCCCCAATGGTGGAACAAACTCCTCACGACGCCAGGACAGCGGAGTCAATCACCACCTTCCGGAGACACCTGAAACCCCACCTCTTCAAGGAATACCTAGGATAGGGTAAGTAAGGGTAAGTAATCCTTCTCACCCCCCTCTTCTCACCCCCCCAACAAGATTTAGATGCAAGTGGCTGTTCCACTGGTTGTCATAAGGTGTATGCACCAATTTGTAAGTCGCTCTGGATAAGAGCGTCTGCTAAATGACTTAAATGTAAATGTAATGTAAATGTACCTGGGGGCCCAGAGGAGAGACCAGTGCTAATGCTATTGCTATCAGATGCTGTACCTGTGGGCCCAGAGGAGAGACCAGTGCTAATGCTATTGCTATCAGATGCTGTACCTGGGGGCCCAGAGGAGAGACCAGTGCTAATGCTATTGCTATCAGATGCTGTACCTGGGGGCCCAGAGGAGAGACCAATGCTAATGCTATTGCTATCAGATGCTGTACCTTGGCAGGGGCCCAGAGGAGAGACCAGTGCTAATGCTATTGCTATCAGATGCTGTACCTTGGCAGGGGCCCAGAGGAGAGACCAGTGCTAATGCTATTGCTATCAGATGCTGTACCTTGGCAGGGGCCCAGAGGAGAGACCAGTGCTAATGCTATTGCTATCAGATGCTATACCGGGGCCCAGAGGAGAGACCAGTGCTAATGCTATTGCTATCAGATGCTGTACCTGGGGGCCCAGAGGAGAGACCAGTGCTAATGCTATTGCTATCAGATGCTGTACCTGGGGGCCCAGAGGAGAGACCAGTGCTAATGCTATTGCTATCAGATGCTGTACCTGGGGGCCCAGAGGAGAGACCAGTGCTAATGCTATTGCTATCAGATGCTGTACCTGGGGGCCCAGAGGAGAGACCAATGCTAATGCTATTGCTATCAGATGCTGTACCTTGGCAGGGGCCCAGAGGAGAGACCAGTGCTAATGCTATTGCTATCAGATGCTGTACCTTGGCAGGGGCCCAGAGGAGAGACCAGTGCTAATGCTATTGCTATCAGATGCTATACCGGGGCCCAGAGGAGAGACCAGTGCTAATGCTATTGCTATCAGATGCTGTACCTGGGGGCCCAGAGGAGAGACCAGTGCTAATGCTATTGCTATCAGATGCTATTACCGGGGCCCAGAGGAGAGACCAGTGCTAATGCTATTGCTATCAGATGCTGTACCTGGGGGCCCAGAGGAGAGACCAGTGCTAATGCTATTGCTATCAGATGCTGTACCTGTGGGCCCAGAGGAGAGACCAGTGCTAATGCTATTGCTATCAGATGCTGTACCTGGGGGCCCAGAGGAGAGACCAGTGCTAATGCTATTGCTATCAGATGCTGTACCTGTGGGCCCAGAGGAGAGACCAGTGCTAATGCTATTGCTATCAGATGCTGTACCTGGGGGCCCAGAGGAGAGACCAGTGCTAATGCTATTGCTATCAGATGCTGTACCTGTGGGCCCAGAGGAGAGACCAGTGCTAATGCTATTGCTATCAGATGCTGTACCTGTGGGCCCAGAGGAGAGACCAGTGCTAATGCTATTGCTATCAGATGCTGTACCTGGGGGCCCAGAGGAGAGACCAGTGCTAATGCTATTGCTATCAGATGCTGTACCTGTGGGCCCAGAGGAGAGACCAGTGCTAATGCTATTGCTATCAGATGCTGTACCTGGGGGCCCAGAGGAGAGACCAGTGCTAATGCTATTGCTATCAGATGCTGTACCTGGGGGCCCAGAGGAGAGACCAATGCTAATGCTATTGCTATCAGATGCTGTACCTTGGCAGGGGCCCAGAGGAGAGACCAGTGCTAATGCTATTGTTATCAGATGCTGTACCTGGCAGGGGCCCAGAGGAGAGACCAGTGCTAATGCTATTGCTATCAGATGCTATACCGGGGGCCCAGAGGAGAGACCAGTGCTAATGCTATTGCTATCAGATGCTGTACCTGGGGGCCCAGAGGAGAGACCAGTGCTAATGCTATTGCTATCAGATGCTATTACCGGGGCCCAGAGGAGAGACCAGTGCTAATGCTATTGCTATCAGATGCTGTACCTGGGGGCCCAGAGGAGAGACCAGTGCTAATGCTATTGCTATCAGATGCTGTACCTGTGGGCCCAGAGGAGAGACCAGTGCTAATGCTATTGCTATCAGATGCTGTACCTGGGGGCCCAGAGGAGAGACCAGTGCTAATGCTATTGCTATCAGATGCTGTACCTGTGGGCCCAGAGGAGAGACCAGTGCTAATGCTATTGCTATCAGATGCTGTACCTGGGGGCCCAGAGGAGAGACCAGTGCTAATGCTATTGCTATCAGATGCTGTACCTGTGGGCCCAGAGGAGAGACCAGTGCTAATGCTATTGCTATCAGATGCTGTACCTGGGGGCCCAGAGGAGAGACCAGTGCTAATGCTATTGCTATCAGATGCTGTACCTGGGGGCCCAGAGGAGAGACCAATGCTAATGCTATTGCTATCAGATGCTGTACCTGGCAGGGGCCCAGAGGAGAGACCAGTGCTAATGCTATTGCTATCAGATGCTGTACCTGGCAGGGGCCCAGAGGAGAGACCAGTGCTAATGCTATTGCTATCAGATGCTATACCGGGGCCCAGAGGAGAGACCAGTGCTAATGCTATTGCTATCAGATGCTGTACCTGGGGGCCCAGAGGAGAGACCAATGCTAATGCTATTGCTATCAGATGCTGTACCTTGGCAGGGGCCCAGAGGAGAGACCAGTGCTAATGCTATTGCTATCAGATGCTGTACCTTGGCAGGGGCCTTGAGGAGAGACCAGTGCTAATGCTATTGCTATCAGATGCTGTACCTGGGGGTCCAGAGGAGAGACCAGTGCTAATGCTATTGCTATCAGATGCTGTACCTGTGGGCCCAGAGGAGAGACCAATGCTAATGCTATTGCTATCAGATGCTGTACCTGGCAGGGGCCCAGAGGAGAGACCAGTGCTAATGCTATTGCTATCAGATGCTGTACCTGTGGGCCCAGAGGAGAGACCAGTGCTAATGCTATTGCTATCAGATGCTGTACCTGGGGGCCCAGAGGAGAGACCAGTGCTAATGCTATTGCTATCAGATGCTGTACCTGTGGGCCCAGAGGAGAGACCAGTGCTAATGCTATTGCTATCAGATGCTGTACCTGGGGCCCAGAGGAGAGACCAGTGCTAATGCTATTGCTATCAGATGCTGTACCTGTGGGCCCAGAGGAGAGACCAGTGCTAATGCTATTGCTATCAGATGCTGTACCTGGGGGCCCAGAGGAGAGACCAGTGCTAATGCTATTGCTATCAGATGCTGTACCTGTGGGCCCAGAGGAGAGACCAGTGCTAATGCTATTGCTATCAGATGCTATACCGGGGGCCCAGAGGAGAGACCAGTGCTAATGCTATTGCTATCAGATGCTGTACCTGGGGGCCCAGAGGAGAGACCAATGCTAATGCTATTGCTATCAGATGCTGTACCTTGGCAGGGGCCCAGAGGAGAGACCAGTGCTAATGCTATTGCTATCAGATGCTGTACCTTGGCAGGGGCCCAGAGGAGAGACCAGTGCTAATGCTATTGCTATCAGATGCTATACCGGGGGCCCAGAGGAGAGACCAGTGCTAATGCTATTGCTATCAGATGCTGTACCTGGGGGCCCAGAGGAGAGACCAATGCTAATGCTATTGCTATCAGATGCTGTACCTTGGCAGGGGCCCAGAGGAGAGACCAATGCTAATGCTATTGCTATCAGATGCTGTACCTTGGCAGGGGCCGAGGAGAGACCAGTGCTAATGCTATTGCTATCAGATGCTGTACCTGTGGGCCCAGAGGAGAGACCAGTGCTAATGCTATTGCTATCAGATGCTGTACCTGGGGGCCCAGAGGAGAGACCAGTGCTAATGCTATTGCTATCAGATGCTGTACCTGGGGGCCCAGAGGAGAGACCAATGCTAATGCTATTGCTATCAGATGCTGTACCTTGGCAGGGGCCCAGAGGAGAGACCAGTGCTAATGCTATTGCTATCAGATGCTGTACCTTGGCAGGGGCCCAGAGGAGAGACCAGTGCTAATGCTATTGCTATCAGATGCTGTACCTTGGCAGGGGCCCAGAGGAGAGACCAGTGCTAATGCTATTGCTATCAGATGCTATACCTGGGGGCCCAGAGGAGAGACCAGTGCTAATGCTATTGCTATCAGATGCTGTACCTGGGGGCCCAGAGGAGAGACCAGTGCTAATGCTATTGCTATCAGATGCTATTACCGGGGCCCAGAGGAGAGACCAGTGCTAATGCTATTGCTATCAGATGCTGTACCTGGGGGCCCAGAGGAGAGACCAGTGCTAATGCTATTGCTATCAGATGCTGTACCTGGGGGCCCAGAGGAGAGACCAGTGCTAATGCTATTGCTATCAGATGCTGTACCTGTGGGCCCAGAGGAGAGACCAGTGCTAATGCTATTGCTATCAGATGCTGTACCTGGGGGCCCAGAGGAGAGACCAGTGCTAATGCTATTGCTATCAGATGCTGTACCTGTGGGCCCAGAGGAGAGACCAGTGCTAATGCTATTGCTATCAGAACAGGGCTCCGGGCAGCCGAGCGGAAATGGAGGAAAACTCGCCTCCCTGCGGACCTGGCATCCTTTCACTCCCTCCTCTCTACATTTTCCTCCTCTGTCTCTACTGCTAAAGCCACTTTCTACCACTCTAAATTCCAAGCATCTGCCTCTAACCCTAGGAAGCTCTTTGCCACCTTCTCCTCCCTCCTGAATCCTCCCCCCCCTCCCTCCTCCCTCTCTGCAGATGACTTCGTCAACCATTTTGAAAAGAAGGTCGATGACATCCGATCCTCGTTTGCTAAGTCAAACGACACTGCTGGTTCTGCCCACACTGCCCTACCCTATGCTCTGACCTCTTTCTCCCCTCTCTCTCCAGATGAAATCTCGCGTCTTGTGACGGCCGGCCGCCCAACAACCTGCCCGCTTGACCCTATCCCCTCCTCTCTTCTCCAGACCATTTCCGGAGACCTTCTCCCTTACCTCACCTCGCTCATCAACTCATCCCTGACCGCTGGCTACGTCCCTCCCGTCTTCAAGAGAGCGAGAGTTGCACCCCCTTCTGAAAAAACCTACACTCGATCCCTCCGATGTCAACAACTACAGCCAGTATCCCTTCTCTTTTCTCTCCAAAACTCTTGAGCGTGCCGTCCTTGGCCAGCTCTACCGCTATCTCTCTCAGAATGACCTTCTTGATCCAAATCAGTCAGGTTTCAAGACTAGTCATTCAACTGAGACTGCTCTTCTCTGTATCACGGAGGCGCTCCGCACTGCTAAAGCTAACTCTGCTCCTCTGCTCTCATCCTTCTAGACCTATCGGCTGCCTTCGATACTGTGAACCATCAGATCCTCCTCTCCACCCTCTCCGAGTTGGGCATCTCTGGCGCGGCCCACGCTTGGATTGCGTCCTACCTGACAGGTCGCTCCTACCAGGTGGCGTGGCGAGAATCTGTCTCCTCACCACGCTCTCACCACTGGTGTCCCCCAGGGCTCTGTTCTAGGCCCTCTCTTATTCTCGCTATACACCAAGTCACTTGGCTCTGTCATAACCTCACATGGTCTCTCCTATCATTGCTATGCAGACGACACACAATTAATCTTCTCCTTTCCCCCTTCTGATGACCAGGTGGCGAATCGCATCTCTGCATGTCTGGCAGACATATCAGTGTGGATGACGGATCACCACCTCAAGCTGAACCTCAGCAAGACGGAGCTCCTCTTCCTCCCGGGAAGGACTGCCCGTTCCATGATCTCGCCATCACGGTGACAACTCCATTGTGTCCTCCTCCCAGAGCGCTAAGAACCTTGGCGTGATCCTGGACAACACCCTGACGTTCTCAACTAACATCAAGGCGGTGTCCCGTTCCTGTAGGTTCATGCTCTACAACATCCGCAGAGTACGACCCTGCCTCACACAGGAAGCGGCGCAGGTCCTAATCCAGGCACTTGTCATCTCCCGTCTTGATTACTGCAACTCGCTGTTGGCTGGGCTCCCTGCCTGTGCCATTAAACCCCTACAACTCATCCAGAACGCCGCAGCCCGTCTGGTGTTCAACCTTCCCAAGTTCTCTCACGTCACCCCGCTCCTCCGCTCTCCACTGGCTTCCAGTTGAAGCTCGCATCCGCTACAAGACCATGGTGCTCGCCTACGGAGCTGTGAGGGGAACGGCACCTCAGTACCTCCAGGCTCTGATCAGGCCCTACACCCAAACAAGGGCACTGCGTTCATCCACCTCTGGCCTGCTCGCCTCCCTACCACTGAGGAAGTACAGTTCCCGCTCAGCCCAGTCAAAACTGTTCGCTGCTCTGGCCCCCAATGGTGGAACAAACTCCTCACGACGCCAGGACAGCGGAGTCAATCACCACCTTCCGGAGACACCTGAAACCCCACCTCTTCAAGGAATACCTAGGATAGGGTAAGTAAGGGTAAGTAATCCTTCTCACCCCCCTCTTCTCACCCCCCAACAAGATTTAGATGCAAGTGGCTGTTCCACTGGTTGTCATAAGGTGTATGCACCAATTTGTAAGTCGCTCTGGATAAGAGCGTCTGCTAAATGACTTAAATGTAAATGTAATGTAAATGTACCTGGGGGCCCAGAGGAGAGACCAGTGCTAATGCTATTGCTATCAGATGCTGTACCTGTGGCCCCAGAGGAGAGACCAGTGCTAATGCTATTGCTATCAGATGCTGTACCTGGGGGCCCAGAGGAGAGACCAGTGCTAATGCTATTGCTATCAGATGCTGTACCTGGGGGCCCAGAGGAGAGACCAATGCTAATGCTATTGCTATCAGATGCTGTACCCAGAGGAGAGACCAGTGCTAATGCTATTGCTAGGGGCCCAGAGGAGAGACCAGTGCTAATGCTATTGCTATCAGATGCTGTACCTTGGCAGGGGCCCAGAGGAGAGACCAGTGCTAATGCTATTGCTATCAGATGCTGTACCTTGGCAGGGGCCCAGAGGAGAGACCAGTGCTAATGCTATTGCTATCAGATGCTATACCGGGGGCCCAGAGGAGAGACCAGTGCTAATGCTATTGCTATCAGATGCTGTACCTGGGGGCCCAGAGGAGAGACCAGTGCTAATGCTATTGCTATCAGATGCTGTACCTGGGGGCCCAGAGGAGAGACCAGTGCTAATGCTATTGCTATCAGATGCTGTACCTGGGGGCCCAGAGGAGAGACCAGTGCTAATGCTATTGCTATCAGATGCTGTACCTGGGGGCCCAGAGGAGAGACCAATGCTAATGCTATTGCTATCAGATGCTGTACCTTGGCAGGGGCCCAGAGGAGAGACCAGTGCTAATGCTATTGCTATCAGATGCTGTACCTTGGCAGGGGCCCAGAGGAGAGACCAGTGCTAATGCTATTGCTATCAGATGCTATACCGGGGGCCCAGAGGAGAGACCAGTGCTAATGCTATTGCTATCAGATGCTGTACCTGGGGGCCCAGAGGAGAGACCAGTGCTAATGCTATTGCTATCAGATGCTATACCGGGGGCCCAGAGGAGAGACCAGTGCTAATGCTATTGCTATCAGATGCTGTACCTGGGGGCCCAGAGGAGAGACCAGTGCTAATGCTATTGCTATCAGATGCTGTACCTGTGGGCCCAGAGGAGAGACCAGTGCTAATGCTATTGCTATCAGATGCTGTACCTGGGGGCCCAGAGGAGAGACCAGTGCTAATGCTATTGCTATCAGATGCTGTACCTGTGGGCCCAGAGGAGAGACCAGTGCTAATGCTATTGCTATCAGATGCTGTACCTGGGGGCCCAGAGGAGAGACCAGTGCTAATGCTATTGCTATCAGATGCTGTACCTGTGGGCCCAGAGGAGAGACCAGTGCTAATGCTATTGCTATCAGATGCTGTACCTGTGGGCCCAGAGGAGAGACCAGTGCTAATGCTATTGCTATCAGATGCTGTACCTGGGGGCCCAGAGGAGAGACCAGTGCTAATGCTATTGCTATCAGATGCTGTACCTGTGGGCCCAGAGGAGAGACCAGTGCTAATGCTATTGCTATCAGATGCTGTACCTGGGGGCCCAGAGGAGAGACCAGTGCTAATGCTATTGCTATCAGATGCTGTACCTGGGGGCCCAGAGGAGAGACCAATGCTAATGCTATTGCTATCAGATGCTGTACCTTGGCAGGGGCCCAGAGGAGAGACCAGTGCTAATGCTATTGTTATCAGATGCTGTACCTTGGCAGGGGCCCAGAGGAGAGACCAGTGCTAATGCTATTGCTATCAGATGCTATACCGGGGGCCCAGAGGAGAGACCAGTGCTAATGCTATTGCTATCAGATGCTGTACCTGGGGGCCCAGAGGAGAGACCAGTGCTAATGCTATTGCTATCAGATGCTATTACCGGGGGCCCAGAGGAGAGACCAGTGCTAATGCTATTGCTATCAGATGCTGTACCTGGGGGCCCAGAGGAGAGACCAGTGCTAATGCTATTGCTATCAGATGCTGTACCTGTGGGCCCAGAGGAGAGACCAGTGCTAATGCTATTGCTATCAGATGCTGTACCTGGGGGCCCAGAGGAGAGACCAGTGCTAATGCTATTGCTATCAGATGCTGTACCTGTGGGCCCAGAGGAGAGACCAGTGCTAATGCTATTGCTATCAGATGCTGTACCTGGGGGCCCAGAGGAGAGACCAGTGCTAATGCTATTGCTATCAGATGCTGTACCTGTGGGCCCAGAGGAGAGACCAGTGCTAATGCTATTGCTATCAGATGCTGTACCTGGGGGCCCAGAGGAGAGACCAGTGCTAATGCTATTGCTATCAGATGCTGTACCTGGGGGCCCAGAGGAGAGACCAATGCTAATGCTATTGCTATCAGATGCTGTACCTTGGCAGGGGCCCAGAGGAGAGACCAGTGCTAATGCTATTGCTATCAGATGCTGTACCTTGGCAGGGCCCAGAGGAGAGACCAGTGCTAATGCTATTGCTATCAGATGCTGTACCTGGGGGCCCAGAGGAGAGACCAGTGCTAATGCTATTGCTATCAGATGCTGTACCTGGGGGCCCAGAGGAGAGACCAATGCTAATGCTATTGCTATCAGATGCTGTACCTTGGCAGGGGCCCAGAGGAGAGACCAGTGCTAATGCTATTGCTATCAGATGCTGTACCTTGGCAGGGGCCAGGGAGAGACCAGTGCTAATGCTATTGCTATCAGATGCTGTACCTGGGGGGCCCAGAGGAGAGACCAGTGCTAATGCTATTGCTATCAGATGCTGTACCTGTGGGCCCAGAGGAGAGACCAATGCTAATGCTATTGCTATCAGATGCTGTACCTTGGCAGGGGCCCAGAGGAGAGACCAGTGCTAATGCTATTGCTATCAGATGCTGTACCTGTGGGCCCAGAGGAGAGACCAGTGCTAATGCTATTGCTATCAGATGCTGTACCTGGGGGCCCAGAGGAGAGACCAGTGCTAATGCTATTGCTATCAGATGCTGTACCTGTGGGCCCAGAGGAGAGACCAATGCTAATGCTATTGCTATCAGATGCTGTACCTGGGGGCCCAGAGGAGAGACCAGTGCTAATGCTATTGCTATCAGATGCTGTTCCTGTGGGCCCAGAGGAGAGACCAGTGCTAATGCTATTGCTATCAGATGCTGTACCTGGGGGCCCAGAGGAGAGACCAGTGCTAATGCTATTGCTATCAGATGCTGTACCTGTGGGCCCAGAGGAGAGACCAGTGCTAATGCTATTGCTATCAGATGCTGTACCTGGGGGCCCAGAGGAGAGACCAGTGCTAATGCTATTGCTATCAGATGCTGTACCTGGGGGCCCAGAGGAGAGACCAATGCTAATGCTATTGCTATCAGATGCTGTACCTTGGCAGGGGCCCAGAGGAGAGACCAGTGCTAATGCTATTGCTATCAGATGCTGTACCTGGGGGCCCAGAGGAGAGACCAGTGCTAATGCTATTGCTATCAGATGCTATACCGGGGGCCCAGAGGAGAGACCAGTGCTAATGCTATTGCTATCAGATGCTGTACCTGGGGGCCCAGAGGAGAGACCAATGCTAATGCTATTGCTATCAGATGCTGTACCTTGGCAGGGGCCCAGAGGAGAGACCAGTGCTAATGCTATTGCTATCAGATGCTGTACCTTGGCAGGGGCCCAGAGGAGAGACCAGTGCTAATGCTATTGCTATCAGATGCTGTACCTGGGGGCCCAGAGGAGAGACCAGTGCTAATGCTATTGCTATCAGATGCTGTACCTGGGGCCCAGAGGAGAGACCAGTGCTAATGCTATTGCTATCAGATGCTGTACCTTGGCAGGGGCCCAGAGGAGAGACCAGTGCTAATGCTATTGCTATCAGATGCTATACCTGGGGGCCCAGAGGAGAGACCAGTGCTAATGCTATTGCTATCAGATGCTGTACCTGTGGGCCCAGAGGAGAGACCAGTGCTAATGCTATTGCTATCAGATGCTGTACCTGGGGGCCCAGAGGAGAGACCAGTGCTAATGCTATTGCTATCAGATGCTATACCGGGGGCCCAGAGGAGAGACCAGTGCTAATGCTATTGCTATCAGATGCTGTACCTGGGGGCCCAGAGGAGAGACCAGTGCTAATGCTATTGCTATCAGATGCTGTACCTTGGGGGCCCATAGGAGAGACCAGTGCTAATGCTATTGCTATCAGATGCTGTACCTGGCAGGGGCCCAGAGGAGAGACCAGTGCTAATGCTATTGCTATCAGATGCTGTACCTGGGGGGCCCAGAGGAGAGACCAGTGCTAATGCTATTGCTATCAGATGCTGTACCTGTGGGCCCAGAGGAGAGACCAGTGCTAATGCTATTGCTATCAGATGCTGTACCTGGGGGCCCAGAGGAGAGACCAGTGCTAATGCTATTGCTATCAGATGCTGTACCTGGGGGCCCAGAGGAGAGACCAGTGCTAATGCTATTGCTATCAGATGCTGTACCTGGGGGGCCCAGAGGAGAGACCAGTGCTAATGCTATTGCTATCAGATGCTGTACCTGTGGGGCCCAGAGGAGAGACCAGTGCTAATGCTATTGCTATCAGATGCTGTACCTTGGCAGGGGCCCAGAGGAGAGACCAGTGCTAATGCTATTGCTATCAGATGCTATACCGGGGCCCAGAGGAGAGACCAGTGCTAATGCTATTGCTATCAGATGCTGTACCTGTGGGCCCAGAGGAGAGACCAGTGCTAATGCTATTGCTATCAGATGCTGTACCTTGGGGGGCCCAGAGGAGAGACCAGTGCTAATGCTATTGCTATCAGATGCTGTACCTGTGGGCCCAGAGGAGAGACCAGTGCTAATGCTATTGCTATCAGATGCTGTACCTTGGGGGGCCCAGAGGAGAGACCAGTGCTAATGCTATTGCTATCAGATGCTGTACCTTGGCAGGGGCCCAGAGGAGAGACCAGTGCTAATGCTATTGCTATCAGATGCTGTACCTGGGGGCCCAGAGGAGAGACCAGTGCTAATGCTATTGCTATCAGATGCTGTACCTGGGGGGCCCAGAGGAGAGACCAGTGCTAATGCTATTGCTATCAGATGCTGTACCTGGCAGGGCCCAGAGGAGAGACCAGTGCTAATGCTATTGCTATCAGATGCTGTACCTGGGGGCCCAGAGGAGAGACCAGTGCTAATGCTATTGCTATCAGATGCTGTACCTGGGGGCCCAGAGGAGAGACCAATGCTAATGCTATTGCTATCAGATGCTGTACCTTGGCAGGGGCCCAGAGGAGAGACCAGTGCTAATGCTATTGCTATCAGATGCTGTACCTGGGGGCCCAGAGGAGAGACCAGTGCTAATGCTATTGCTATCAGATGCTGTACCTGGGGGCCCAGAGGAGAGACCAGTGCTAATGCTATTGCTATCAGATGCTGTACCTGTGGGGCCCAGAGGAGAGACCAGTGCTAATGCTATTGCTATCAGATGCTGTACCTGGGGGCCCAGAGGAGAGACCAGTGCTAATGCTATTGCTATCAGATGCTGTACCTGGGGGCCCAGAGGAGAGACCAATGCTAATGCTATTGCTATCAGATGCTGTACCTTGGCAGGGGCCCAGAGGAGAGACCAGTGCTAATGCTATTGCTATCAGATGCTGTACCTTGGCAGGGGCCCAGAGGAGAGACCAGTGCTAATGCTATTGCTATCAGATGCTGTACCTGGGGGCCCAGAGGAGAGACCAGTGCTAATGCTATTGCTATCAGATGCTGTACCTGGGGGCCCAGAGGAGAGACCAGTGCTAATGCTATTGCTATCAGATGCTATACCGGGGGCCCAGAGGAGAGACCAGTGCTAATGCTATTGCTATCAGATGCTGTACCTGGGGGCCCAGAGGAGAGACCAATGCTAATGCTATTGCTATCAGATGCTGTACCTGGGGGGCCCAGAGGAGAGACCAATGCTAATGCTATTGCTATCAGATGCTGTACCTTGGCAGGGGCCCAGAGGAGAGACCAGTGCTAATGCTATTGCTATCAGATGCTGTACCTGGGGGCCCAGAGGAGAGACCAGTGCTAATGCTATTGCTATCAGATGCTGTACCTGGGGCCCAGAGGAGAGACCAATGCTAATGCTATTGCTATCAGATGCTGTACCTTGGCAGGGGCCCAGAGGAGAGACCAGTGCTAATGCTATTGCTATCAGATGCTATACCGGGGGCCCAGAGGAGAGACCAGTGCTAATGCTATTGCTATCAGATGCTGTACCTGGGGGCCCAGAGGAGAGACCAATGCTAATGCTATTGCTATCAGATGCTGTACCTCTGGCAGGGGCCCAGAGGAGAGACCAGTGCTAATGCTATTGCTATCAGATGCTGTACCTTGGCAGGGGCCCAGAGGAGAGACCAGTGCTAATGCTATTGCTATCAGATGCTGTACCTCCAATGCTAGATTGCTATCAGATGCTGTACCTGTGGGCCCAGAGGAGAGACCAGTGCTAATGCTATTGCTATCAGATGCTGTACCTGTGGGGGCCCAGAGGAGAGACCAGTGCTAATGCTATTGCTATCAGATGCTATACCTGGGGGCCCAGAGGAGAGACCAGTGCTAATGCTATTGCTATCAGATGCTGTACCTGGGGGGGCCCAGAGGAGAGACCAGTGCTAATGCTATTGCTATCAGATGCTGTACCTTGGGGGGCCCAGAGGAGAGACCAGTGCTAATGCTATTGCTATCAGATGCTGTCCTGTGGGCCCAGAGGAGAGACCAATGCTAATGCTATTGCTATCAGATGCTGTACCTTGGGGGCCCAGAGGAGAGACCAGTGCTAATGCTATTGCTATCAGATGCTGTACCTTGGCAGGGGCCCAGAGGAGAGACCAGTGCTAATGCTATTGCTATCAGATGCTATACCTGGGGCCCAGAGGAGAGACCAGTGCTAATGCTATTGCTATCAGATGCTGTACCTGTGGGCCCAGAGGAGAGACCAGTGCTAATGCTATTGCTATCAGATGCTGTACCTTGGCAGGGGCCCAGAGGAGAGACCAGTGCTAATGCTATTGCTATCAGATGCTGTACCTGGGGGCCCAGAGGAGAGACCAATGCTAATGCTATTGCTATCAGATGCTGTACCTTGGCAGGGGCCCAGAGGAGAGACCAGTGCTAATGCTATTGCTATCAGATGCTGTACCTTGGCAGGGGCCCAGAGGAGAGACCAGTGCTAATGCTATTGCTATCAGATGCTGTACCTGGGGCCCAGAGGAGAGACCAGTGCTAATGCTATTGCTATCAGATGCTGTACCTGGGGGCCCAGAGGAGAGACCAATGCTAATGCTATTGCTATCAGATGCTGTACCTTGGCAGGGGCCCAGAGGAGAGACCAGTGCTAATGCTATTGCTATCAGATGCTGTACCTTGGCAGGGGCCCAGAGGAGAGACCAGTGCTAATGCTATTGCTATCAGATGCTGTACCTGGGGGCCCAGAGGAGAGACCAGTGCTAATGCTATTGCTATCAGATGCTGTACCTGTGGGCCCAGAGGAGAGACCAATGCTAATGCTATTGCTATCAGATGCTGTACCTTGGCAGGGGCCCAGAGGAGAGACCAGTGCTAATGCTATTGCTATCAGATGCTGTACCTGGGGGCCCAGAGGAGAGACCAGTGCTAATGCTATTGCTATCAGATGCTGTACCTGTGGGCCCAGAGGAGAGACCAATGCTAATGCTATTGCTATCAGATGCTGTACCTTGGCAGGGGCCCAGAGGAGAGACCAGTGCTAATGCTATTGCTATCAGATGCTATACCTGGGGGCCCAGAGGAGAGACCAGTGCTAATGCTATTGCTATCAGATGCTGTACCTGTGGGCCCAGAGGAGAGACCAATGCTAATGCTATTGCTATCAGATGCTATACCGGGGGCCCAGAGGAGAGACCAGTGCTAATGCTATTGCTATCAGATGCTGTACCTGGGGGCCCAGAGGAGAGACCAATGCTAATGCTATTGCTATCAGATGCTGTACCTTGGCAGGGGCCCAGAGGAGAGACCAGTGCTAATGCTATTGCTATCAGATGCTGTACCTTGGCAGGGGCCCAGAGGAGACCAGTGCTAATGCTATTGCTATCAGATGCTGTACCTGGGGGCCCAGAGGAGAGACCAATGCTAATGCTATTGCTATCAGATGCTGTACCTTGGCAGGGGCCGAGGAGAGACCAGTGCTAATGCTATTGCTATCAGATGCTGTACCTGGGGGCCCAGAATGATTGCTATCAGATGCTGTACCTGGGGCCCAGAGGAGAGACCAGTGCTAATGCTATTGCTATCAGATGCTGTACCTGTGGGCCCCAGAGGAGAGACCAGTGCTAATGCTATTGCTATCAGATGCTATACCGGGGGCCCAGAGGAGAGACCAGTGCTAATGCTATTGCTATCAGATGCTGTACCTTGGCAGGGGCCCAGAGGAGAGACCAGTGCTAATGCTATTGCTATCAGATGCTGTACCTTGGCAGGGGCCCAGAGGAGAGACCAGTGCTAATGCTATTGCTATCAGATGCTGTACCTTGGCAGGGGCCCAGAGGAGAGACCAGTGCTAATGCTATTGCTATCAGATGCTGTACCGGGGGCCCAGAGGAGAGACCAGTGCTAATGCTATTGCTATCAGATGCTGTACCTGTGGGCCCAGAGGAGAGACCAGTGCTAATGCTATTGCTATCAGATGCTGTACCTTGGCAGGGCCCAGAGGAGAGACCAGTGCTAATGCTATTGCTATCAGATGCTGTTCCTGTGGGCCCAGAGGAGAGACCAATGCTAATGCTATTGCTATCAGATGCTGTACCTTGGCAGGGGCCCAGAGGAGAGACCAGTGCTAATGCTATTGCTATCAGATGCTGTACCTGGGGGCCCAGAGGAGAGACCAATGCTAATGCTATTGCTATCAGATGCTGTACCTTGGCAGGGGCCCAGAGGAGAGACCAGTGCTAATGCTATTGCTATCAGATGCTGTACCTTGGCAGGGGCCCAGAGGAGAGACCAGTGCTAATGCTATTGCTATCAGATGCTGTACCTGGGGCCCAGAGGAGAGACCAATGCTAATGCTATTGCTATCAGATGCTGTACCTTGGCAGGGGCCCAGAGGAGAGACCAGTGCTAATGCTATTGCTATCAGATGCTGTACCTTGGCAGGGGCCCAGAGGAGAGACCAGTGCTAATGCTATTGCTATCAGATGCTGTACCTGGGGGCCCAGAGGAGAGACCAATGCTAATGCTATTGCTATCAGATGCTGTACCTTGGCAGGGGCCCAGAGGAGAGACCAGTGCTAATGCTATTGCTATCAGATGCTGTACCTGTGGGCCCAGAGGAGAGACCAGTGCTAATGCTATTGCTATCAGATGCTGTACCTGGGGCCCAGAGGAGAGACCAGTGCTAATGCTATTGCTATCAGATGCTGTACCTGGGGGCCCAGAGGAGAGACCAGTGCTAATGCTATTGCTATCAGATGCTGTACCTTGGCAGGGGCCCAGAGGAGAGACCAGTGCTAATGCTATTGCTATCAGATGCTGTACCTGTGGGCCCAGAGGAGAGACCAGTGCTAATGCTATTGCTATCAGATGCTGTACCTTGGCAGGGGCCCAGAGGAGAGACCAGTGCTAATGCTATTGCTATCAGATGCTGTACCTGGGGGCCCAGAGGAGAGACCAGTGCTAATGCTATTGCTATCAGATGCTGTACCTGTGGGCCCAGAGGAGAGACCAGTGCTAATGCTATTGCTATCAGATGCTGTACCTTGGCAGGGGCCCAGAGGAGAGACCAGTGCTAATGCTATTGCTATCAGATGCTGTACCTGTGGGCCCAGAGGAGAGACCAATGCTAATGCTATTGCTATCAGATGCTGTACCTTGGCAGGGGCCCAGAGGAGAGACCAGTGCTAATGCTATTGCTATCAGATGCTGTACCTTGGCAGGGGCCCAGAGGAGAGACCAGTGCTAATGCTATTGCTATCAGATGCTATACCTTGGGGCCCAGAGGAGAGACCAGTGCTAATGCTATTGCTATCAGATGCTGTACCTGTGGGCCCAGAGGAGAGACCAGTGCTAATGCTATTGCTATCAGATGCTGTACCTTGGCAGGGGCCCAGAGGAGAGACCAGTGCTAATGCTATTGCTATCAGATGCTGTACCTGTGGGCCCAGAGGAGAGACCAATGCTAATGCTATTGCTATCAGATGCTGTACCTTGGCAGGGGCCCAGAGGAGAGACCAGTGCTAATGCTATTGCTATCAGATGCTGTACCTTGGCAGGGGCCCAGAGGAGAGACCAGTGCTAAGGCTATTGCTATCAGATGCTGTACCTGTGGGCCCAGAGGAGAGACCAGTGCTAATGCTATTGCTATCAGATGCTATACCGGGGGCCCAGAGGAGAGACCAGTGCTAATGCTATTGCTATCAGATGCTGTACCTGTGGGCCCAGAGGAGAGACCAGTGCTAATGCTATTGCTATCAGATGCTATACCGGGGGCCCAGAGGAGAGACCAGTGCTAATGCTATTGCTATCAGATGCTGTACCTGTGGGCCCAGAGGAGAGACCAGTGCTAATGCTATTGCTATCAGATGCTATACCGGGGGCCCAGAGGAGAGACCAGTGCTAATGCTAATTGCTATCAGATGCTGTACATGTGGGCCCAGAGGAGAGACCAGTGCTAAGGCTATTGCTATCAGATGCTGTACCTGTGGGCCCAGAGGAGAGACCAGTGCTAATGCTATTGCTATCAGATGCTATACCGGGGGCCCAGAGGAGAGACCAGTGCTAATGCTATTGCTATCAGATGCTGTACCTGTGGGCCCAGAGGAGAGACCAGTGCTAATGCTATTGCTATCAGATGCTGTACCTGGGGCCCAGAGGAGAGACCAATGCTAATGCTATTGCTATCAGATGCTGTACCTTGGCAGGGGCCCAGGGAGAGCCAGTGCTAATGCTATTGCTATCAGATGCTGTACCTTGGCAGGGGCCCAGAGGAGAGACCAGTGCATTTACATTACATTTAAGTCATTTGCTCTTATCAGATGCTTACAAATTGATGCATACACCTTATGACAACCAGTGGAACAGCCAGCATCTAAATCTTGTTGGGGGAGAGACCAGGATTGCTAATGCCCTATCCTGCTATTCCTTGAGAGGTGCAGGTGTCTCCGGAAGGTGGTGATTGACCTGTCCTGGCGTCGTGAGGGAGTTTGTTCCACCATTGGGGGGCCAGAGACCAGTTTTGACTGGGCTATCAGATGCTGTACTTCTCAGTGGTAGGGAGGCAGAGGAGGCCAGACCATGATGCTAATGCTATTGCTATCAGATGCTGTACCTGGGGGCCCAGAGGAGAGACCAATGCTAATGCTATTGCTATCAGATGCTGTACCTTGGCAGGGGCCCAGAGGAGAGACCAGTGCTAATGCTATTGCTATCAGATGCTGTACCTGTGGGCCCAGAGGAGAGACCAGTGCTAATGCTATTGCTATCAGATGCTGTACCTGTGGGCCCAGAGGAGAGACCAATGCTAATGCTATTGCTATCAGATGCTGTACCTTGGCAGGGGCCCAGAGGAGAGACCAGTGCTAATGCTATTGCTATCAGATGCTGTACCTGGGGGCCCAGAGGAGAGACCAATGCTAATGCTATTGCTATCAGATGCTGTACCTTGGCAGGGGCCCAGAGGAGAGACCAGTGCTAATGCTATTGCTATCAGATGCTGTACCTGGGGGCCCAGAGGAGAGACCAGTGCTAATGCTATTGCTATCAGATGCTGTACCTGTGGGCCCAGAGGAGAGACCAGTGCTAATGCTATTGCTATCAGATGCTGTACCTTGGCAGGGGCCCAGAGGAGAGACCAGTGCTAATGCTATTGCTATCAGATGCTGTACCTGGGGGCCCAGAGGAGAGACCAATGCTAATGCTATTGCTATCAGATGCTGTACCTTGGCAGGGGCCCAGAGGAGAGACCAGTGCTAATGCTATTGCTATCAGATGCTGTACCTGGGGGCCCAGAGGAGAGACCAGTGCTAATGCTATTGCTATCAGATGCTGTACCTGTGGGCCCAGAGGAGAGACCAGTGCTAATGCTATTGCTATCAGATGCTGTACCTTGGCAGGGGCCCAGAGGAGAGACCAGTGCTAATGCTATTGCTATCAGATGCTGTACCTGTGGGCCCAGAGGAGAGACCAGTGCTAATGCTATTGCTATCAGATGCTGTACCTTGGCAGGGGCCAGAGGAGAGACCAGTGCTAATGCTATTGCTATCAGATGCTGTACCTGTGGGCCCAGAGGAGAGACCAATGCTAATGCTATTGCTATCAGATGCTGTACCTTGGCAGGGGCCCAGAGGAGAGACCAGTGCTAATGCTATTGCTATCAGATGCTGTACCTGTGGGCCCAGAGGAGAGACCAGTGCTAATGCTATTGCTATCAGATGCTGTACCTGGGGGCCCAGAGGAGAGACCAATGCTAATGCTATTGCTATCAGATGCTGTACCTTCGCAGGGGCCCAGAGAGACCAGTGCTAATGCTATTGCTATCAGATGCTGTACCTGTGGGCCCAGAGGAGAGACCAGTGCTAATGCTATTGCTATCAGATGCTGTACCTGTGGGCCCAGAGGAGAGACCAGTGCTAATGCTATTGCTATCAGATGCTGTACCTGTGGGGCCCAGAGGAGAGACCAGTGCTAATGCTATTGCTATCAGATGCTGTACCTGTGGGCCCAGAGGAGAGACCAGTGCTAATGCTATTGCTATCAGATGCTGTACCTTGGAAAGGGCCCAGAGACCAGTGCTAATGCTATTGCTATCAGATGCTGTACCTGTGGGCCCAGAGGAGAGACCAATGCTAATGCTATTGCTATCAGATGCTGTACCTGTGGGCCCAGAGGAGAGACCAGTGCTAATGCTATTGCTATCAGATGCTGTACCTGTGGGCCCAGAGGAGAGACCAGTGCTAATGCTATTGCTATCAGATGCTGTACCTGGGGGGCCCAGAGGAGAGACCAATGCTAATGCTATTGCTATCAGATGCTGTACCTTGGCAGGGGCCGAGGAGAGACCAGTGCTAATGCTATTGCTATCAGATGCTGTACGTGGGGGCCCAGAGGAGAGACCAATGCTAATGCTATTGCTATCAGATGCTGTACCTTGGCAGGGGCCCAGAGGAGAGACCAGTGCTAATGCTATTGCTATCAGATGCTGTACCTGTGGGCCCAGAGGAGAGACCAGTGCTAATGCTATTGCTATCAGATGCTGTACCTGGGGGCCCAGAGGAGAGACCAATGCTAATGCTATTGCTATCAGATGCTGTACCTTGGCAGGGGCCCAGAGGAGAGACCAGTGCTAATGCTATTGCTATCAGATGCTGTACCTTGGCAGGGCCCAGAGGAGAGACCAGTGCTAATGCTATTGCTATCAGATGCTGTACCTTGGCAGGGGCCCAGAGGAGAGACCAGTGCTAATGCTATTGCTATCAGATGCTGTACCTGGGGGCCCAGAGGAGAGACCAATGCTAATGCTATTGCTATCAGATGCTGTACCTTGGCAGGGGCCCAGAGGAGAGACCAGTGCTAATGCTATTGCTATCAGATGCTGTACCTGTGGGGCCCAGAGGAGAGACCAGTGCTAATGCTATTGCTATCAGATGCTGTACCTGGGGGCCCAGAGGAGAGACCAATGCTAATGCTATTGCTATCAGATGCTGTACCTGGCAGGGGCCCAGAGGAGAGACCAGTGCTAATGCTATTGCTATCAGATGCTGTACCTGGGGGCCCAGAGGAGAGACCAGTGCTAATGCTATTGCTATCAGATGCTGTACCTTGGCAGGGGCCCAGAGGAGAGACCAGTGCTAATGCTATTGCTATCAGATGCTGTACCTGGGGGCCCAGAGGAGAGACCAGTGCTAATGCTATTGCTATCAGATGCTGTACCTGGGGGCCCAGAGGAGAGACCAGTGCTAATGCTATTGCTATCAGATGCTGTACCTGTGGGCCCAGAGGAGAGACCAGTGCTAATGCTATTGCTATCAGATGCTGTACCTGTGGGCCCAGAGGAGAGACCAATGCTAATGCTATTGCTATCAGATGCTGTACCTTGGCAGGGGCCCAGAGGAGAGACCAGTGCTAATGCTATTGCTATCAGATGCTGTACCTGTGGGCCCAGAGGAGAGACCAGTGCTAATGCTATTGCTATCAGATGCTGTACCTGGGGCCCAGAGGAGAGACCAGTGCTAATGCTATTGCTATCAGATGCTGTACCTGTGGGCCCAGAGGAGAGACCAGTGCTAATGCTATTGCTATCAGATGCTGTACCTGGGGCCCAGAGGAGAGACCAATGCTAATGCTATTGCTATCAGATGCTGTACCTGTGGGCCCAGAGGAGAGACCAGTGCTAATGCTATTGCTATCAGATGCTGTACCTGTGGGCCCAGAGGAGAGACCAGTGCTAATGCTATTGCTATCAGATGCTGTACCTGTGGGCCCAGAGGAGAGACCAATGCTAATGCTATTGCTATCAGATGCTGTACCTTGGCAGGGGCCCAGAGGAGAGACCAGTGCTAATGCTATTGCTATCAGATGCTGTACCTGGGGGCCCAGAGGAGAGACCAATGCTAATGCTATTGCTATCAGATGCTGTACCTGTGGGCCCAGAGGAGAGACCAGTGCTAATGCTATTGCTATTAGATGCTATACCGTGGGCCCAGAGGAGAGACCAGTGCTAATGCTATTGCTATCAGATGCTATACCGGGGGCCCAGAGGAGAGACCAGTGCTAATGCTATTGCTATAAGATGCTGTACCTTGGCAGGGGCCCAGAGGAGAGACCAGTGCTAAGGCTATTGCTATCAGATGCTGTACCTGGGGGCCCAGAGGAGAGACCAGTGCTAATGCTATTGCTATCAGATGCTGTACCTTCCAGGGGCCCAGAGGAGAGACCAGTGCTAATGCTATTGCTATCAGATGCTGTACCTGTGGGCCCAGAGGAGAGACCAGTGCTAATGCTATTGCTATCAGATGCTGTACCTGGGGCCCAGAGGAGAGACCAGTGCTAATGCTATTGCTATCAGATGCTGTACCTGTGGGCCCAGAGGAGAGACCAATGCTAATGCTATTGCTATCAGATGCTGTACCTTGGGGGCCCAGAGGAGAGACCAGTGCTAATGCTATTGCTATCAGATGCTGTACCTGTGGGCCCAGAGGAGAGACCAGTGCTAATGCTATTGCTATCAGATGCTGTACCTGTGGGCCCAGAGGAGAGACCAGTGCTAATGCTATTGCTATCAGATGCTGTACCTTGGCAGGGGCCCAGAGGAGAGACCAGTGCTAATGCTATTGCTATCAGATGCTGTACCTTGGCAGGGGCCCAGAGGAGAGACCAGTGCTAATGCTATTGCTATCAGATGCTGTACCTGGGGGCCCAGAGGAGAGACCAATGCTAATGCTATTGCTATCAGATGCTGTACCTGTGGGCCCAGAGGAGAGACCAGTGCTAAGGCTATTGCTATCAGATGCTGTACCTGTGGGCCCAGAGGAGAGACCAGTGCTAATGCTATTGCTATCAGATGCTGTACCTGGGGGCCCAGAGGAGAGACCAGTGCTAATGCTATTGCTATCAGATGCTGTACCTGTGGGCCCAGAGGAGAGACCAGTGCTAATGCTATTGCTATCAGATGCTGTACCTGTGGGCCCAGAGGAGAGACCAATGCTAATGCTATTGCTATCAGATGCTGTACCTTGGCAGGGGCCCAGAGGAGAGACCAGTGCTAATGCTATTGCTATCAGATGCTGTACCTGTGGGCCCAGAGGAGAGACCAATGCTAATGCTATTGCTATCAGATGCTGTACCTTGGCAGGGGCCCAGAGGAGAGACCAGTGCTAATGCTATTGCTATCAGATGCTGTACCTGTGGGCCCAGAGGAGAGACCAATGCTAATGCTATTGCTATCAGATGCTGTACCTTGGCAGGGGCCCAGAGGAGAGACCAGTGCTAATGCTATTGCTATCAGATGCTGTACCTGTGGGCCCAGAGGAGAGACCAGTGCTAATGCTATTGCTATCAGATGCTGTACCTGTGGGCCCAGAGGAGAGACCAATGCTAATGCTATTGCTATCAGATGCTGTACCTTGGCAGGGGCCCAGAGGAGAGACCAGTGCTAATGCTATTGCTATCAGATGCTGTACCTGTGGGCCCAGAGGAGAGACCAATGCTAATGCTATTGCTATCAGATGCTGTACCTGCAGGGGCCCAGAGGAGAGACCAGTGCTAATGCTATTGCTATCAGATGCTGTACCTGTGGGCCCAGAGGAGAGACCAATGCTAATGCTATTGCTATCAGATGCTGTACCTGCAGGGCCCAGAGGAGAGACCAGTGCTAATGCTATTGCTATCAGATGCTGTACCTGGGGGCCCAGAGGAGAGACCAGTGCTAATGCTATTGCTATCAGATGCTGTACCTGCAGGGGCCCAGAGGAGACCAATGCTAATGCTATTGCTATCAGATGCTGTACCTTGCAGGGGCCCAGAGGAGAGACCAGTGCTAATGCTATTGCTATCAGATGCTATACCTTGGGGGCCCAGAGGAGAGACCAGTGCTAATGCTATTGCTATCAGATGCTGTACCTGTGGGCCCAGAGGAGAGACCAGTGCTAATGCTATTGCTATCAGATGCTGTACCTGTGGGCCCAGAGGAGAGACCAGTGCTAATGCTATTGCTATCAGATGCTGTACCTGGGGGCCCAGAGGAGAGACCAATGCTAATGCTATTGCTATCAGATGCTGTACCTTGGCAGGGGCCCAGAGGAGAGACCAGTGCTAATGCTATTGCTATCAGATGCTGTACCTTGGCAGGGGCCCAGAGGAGAGACCAGTGCTAATGCTATTGCTATCAGATGCTGTACCTTGGCAGGGGCCCAGAGGAGAGACCAGTGCTAATGCTATTGCTATCAGATGCTGTACCTGTGGGCCCAGAGGAGAGACCAGTGCTAATGCTATTGCTATCAGATGCTGTACCTGTGGGCCCAGAGGAGAGACCAGTGCTAATGCTATTGCTATCAGATGCTGTACCTGGGGGCCCAGAGGAGAGACCAATGCTAATGCTATTGCTATCAGATGCTGTACCTGGCAGGGGCCCAGAGGAGAGACCAGTGCTAATGCTATTGCTATCAGATGCTGTACCTGGGGGGCCCAGAGGAGAGACCAGTGCTAATGCTATTGCTATCAGATGCTGTACCTGGGGGGCCCAGAGGAGAGACCAGTGCTAATGCTATTGCTATCAGATGCTGTACCTGTGGGCCCAGAGGAGAGACCAATGCTAATGCTATTGCTATCAGATGCTGTACCTGGCAGGGGCCCAGAGGAGAGACCAGTGCTAATGCTATTGCTATCAGATGCTGTACCTGGGGGCCCAGAGGAGAGACCAGTGCTAATGCTATTGCTATCAGATGCTACCTGGGGGCCCAGAGGAGAGACCAGTGCTAATGCTATTGCTATCAGATGCTGTACCTTGGCAGGGGCCCAGAGGAGAGACCAGTGCTAATGCTATTGCTATCAGATGCTGTACCTTGGCAGGGGCCCAGAGGAGAGACCAGTGCTAATGCTATTGCTATCAGATGCTGTACCTGGGGCCCAGAGGAGAGACCAGTGCTAATGCTATTGCTATCAGATGCTGTACCTGTGGGGCCCAGAGGAGAGACCAGTGCTAATGCTATTGCTATCAGATGCTGTACCTGTGGGGCCCAGAGGAGAGACCAGTGCTAATGCTATTGCTATCAGATGCTGTACCTGTGGGCCCAGAGGAGAGACCAGTGCTAATGCTATTGCTATCAGATGCTGTACCTGTGGGCCCAGAGGAGAGACCAGTGCTAATGCTATTGCTATCAGATGCTGTACTGGGGGCCCAGAGGAGAGACCAGTGCTAATGCTATTGCTATCAGATGCTGTACCTTGGCAGGGGCCCAGAGGAGAGACCAGTGCTAATGCTATTGCTATCAGATGCTGTACCTGGGGCCCAGAGGAGAGACCAGTGCTAATGCTATTGCTATCAGATGCTGTACCTGTGGGCCCAGAGGAGACCAGTGCTAATGCTATTGCTATCAGATGCTGTACCTGTGGGCCCAGAGGAGAGACCAGTGCTAATGCTATTGCTATCAGATGCTGTACCTGGGGGCCCAGAGGAGAGACCAGTGCTAATGCTATTGCTATCAGATGCTGTACCTTGGGCCCAGAGGAGAGACCAGTGCTAATGCTATTGCTATCAGATGCTGTACCTGTGGCCCAGAGGAGAGACCAGTGCTAATGCTATTGCTATCAGATGCTGTACCTTGGGGGCCCAGAGGAGAGACCAGTGCTAATGCTATTGCTATCAGATGCTGTACCTGTGGGCCCAGAGGAGAGACCAGTGCTAATGCTATTGCTATCAGATGCTGTACCTTGGGGGCCCAGAGGAGAGACCAGTGCTAATGCTATTGCTATCAGATGCTGTACCTGTGGGCCCAGAGGAGAGACCAGTGCTAATGCTATTGCTATCAGATGCTGTACCTGGGGGCCCAGAGGAGAGACCAGTGCTAATGCTATTGCTATCAGATGCTATACCGGGGGCCCAGAGGAGAGACCAGTGCTAATGCTATTGCTATCAGATGCTATACCGGGGCCCAGAGGAGAGACCAGTGCTAATGCTATTGCTATCAGATGCTGTACCTGGGGGCCCAGAGGAGAGACCAGTGCTAATGCTATTGCTATCAGATGCTGCCTGGCAGGGGCCCAGAGGAGAGACCAGTGCTAATGCTATTGCTATCAGATGCTGTACCTGTGGGGCCCAGAGGAGAGACCAGTGCTAATGCTATTGCTATCAGATGCTGTACCTTGGGGGCCCAGAGGAGAGACCAGTGCTAATGCTATTGCTATCAGATGCTGTACCTGGTGGGGCCAGAGGAGAGACCAATGCTAATGCTATTGCTATCAGATGCTGTACCTTGGCAGGGGCCCAGAGGAGAGACCAGTGCTAATGCTATTGCTATCAGATGCTGTACCTGTGGGCCCAGAGGAGAGACCAGTGCTAATGCTATTGCTATCAGATGCTGTACCTGGGGGCCCAGAGGAGAGACCAGTGCTAATGCTATTGCTATCAGATGCTGTACCTGGGGGCCCAGAGGAGACCAGTGCTAATGCTATTGCTATCAGATGCTGTACCTGGGGGCCCAGAGGAGAGACCAGTGCTAATGCTATTGCTATCAGATGCTGTACCTGGGGCCCAGAGGAGAGACCAGTGCTAATGCTATTGCTATCAGATGCTATACCTTGGCAGGGCCCAGAGGAGAGACCAGTGCTAATGCTATTGCTATCAGATGCTGTACCTTGGGGGCCCAGAGGAGAGACCAGTGCTAATGCTATTGCTATCAGATGCTGTACCTGGGGGCCCAGAGGAGAGACCAGTGCTAATGCTATTGCTATCAGATGCTGTACCTGTGGGCCCAGAGGAGAGACCAGTGCTAATGCTATTGCTATCAGATGCTGTACCTGGGGGCCCAGAGGAGACCAGTGCTAATGCTATTGCTATCAGATGCTGTACCTTGGCAGGGCCCAGAGGAGAGACCAGTGCTAATGCTATTGCTATCAGATGCTGTACCTGTGGGCCCAGAGGAGAGACCAGTGCTAATGCTATTGCTATCAGATGCTGTACCTGTGGGCCCAGAGGAAGACCAGTGCTAATGCTATTGCTATCAGATGCTGTACCTGGGGCCCAGAGGAGACCAGTGCTAATGCTATTGCTATCAGATGCTGTACCTGGGGGCCCAGAGGAGAGACCAATGCTAATGCTATTGCTATCAGATGCTGTACCTTGGCAGGGGCCCAGAGGAGAGACCAGTGCTAATGCTATTGCTATCAGATGCTGTACCTTGGCAGGGGCCCAGAGGAGAGACCAGTGCTAATGCTATTGCTATCAGATGCTGTACCTGGCTAGGGGCCCAGAGGAGAGACCAGTGCTAATGCTATTGCTATCAGATGCTGTACCTTGGCCCAGGGAGAGACCAGTGCTAATGCTAGGATGCTGTACCTTGAGAGGAGAGACCAGTGCTAATGCTATTGCTATCAGATGCTGTACCTTGGCAGGCCCAGAGGAGAGACCAGTGCTAATGCTATTGCTATCAGATGCTGTACCTGTGGGGGGCCCAGAGGAGAGACCAGTGCTAATGCTATTGCTATCAGATGCTGTACCTGTGGGCCCAGAGGAGAGACCAGTGCTAATGCTATTGCTATCAGATGCTGTACCTTGGCAGGGCCCAGAGGAGAGACCAGTGCTAATGCTATTGCTATCAGATGCTGTACCTGTGGGCCCAGAGGAGAGACCAGTGCTAATGCTATTGCTATCAGATGCTGTACCTGGGGGCCCAGAGGAGAGACCAGTGCTAATGCTATTGCTATCAGATGCTGTCCTTGGCAGGGCCCAGAGGAGAGACCAGTGCTAATGCTATTGCTATCAGATGCTGTACCTTGGGGGCCCAGAGGAGAGACCAATGCTAATGCTATTGCTATCAGATGCTGTACCTGTGGGCCCAGAGGAGAGACCAGTGCTAATGCTATTGCTATCAGATGCTGGTACCTGTGGGCCCAGAGGAGAGACCAGTGCTAATGCTATTGCTATCAGATGCTGTACCTGGGGCCCAGAGGAGAGACCAATGCTAATGCTATTGCTATCAGATGCTGTCACCTTGGCAGGGGCCGAGGAGAGACCAGTGCTAATGCTATTGCTATCAGATGCTGTACCTGGCAGGGCCCAGAGGAGAGACCAGTGCTAATGCTATTGCTATCAGATGCTGTACCTGGGGCCCAGAGGAGAGACCAGTGCTAATGCTATTGCTATCAGATGCTGTACCTTGGGGGCCCAGAGGAGAGACCAATGCTAATGCTATTGCTATCAGATGCTGTACCTTGGAAGGGGCCCAGAGGAGAGACCAGTGCTCTGATGCTATTGCTATCAGATGCTGTACCTTGGCACCCAGAGGAGAGACCAGTGCTAATGCTATTGCTATCAGATGCTGTACCTGTCTGGCCCAGAGGAGAGACCAGTGCTAATGCTATTGCTATCAGATGCTGTACCTTGGGCCCAGAGGAAGACCAGTGCTAATGCTATTGCTATCAGATGCTGTACCTGGGGCCCAGAGGAGAGACCAATGCTAATGCTATTGCTATCAGATGCTGTACCTTGGCAGGGCCCAGAGGAGAGACCAGTGCTAATGCTATTGCTATCAGATGCTGTACCTTGGCAGGGGCCCAGAGGAGAGACCAGTGCTAATGCTATTGCTATCAGATGCTGTACCTGGCAGGGGCCCAGAGGAGAGACCAGTGCTAATGCTATTGCTATCAGATGCTGTACCTGTGGGGCCCAGAGGAGAGACCAGTGCTAATGCTATTGCTATCAGATGCTGTACCTGTGGGCCCAGAGGAGAGACCAGTGCTAATGCTATTGCTATCAGATGCTGTACCTGGGGGCCCAGAGGAGAGACCAATGCTAATGCTATTGCTATCAGATGCTGTACCTGGCAGGGCCCAGAGGAGAGACCAATGCTAATGCTATTGCTATCAGATGCTGTACCTGTGGGCCCAGAGGAGAGACCAGTGCTAATGCTATTGCTATCAGATGCTGTACCTGGGGGCCCAGAGGAGAGACCAGTGCTAATGCTATTGCTATCAGATGCTGTACCTTGGCAGGGGCCCAGAGGAGAGACCAGTGCTAATGCTATTGCTATCAGATGCTGTACCTGGGGGCCCAGAGGAGAGACCAGTGCTAATGCTATTGCTATCAGATGCTGTACCTTGGCAGGGGCCCAGAGGAGAGACCAGTGCTAATGCTATTGCTATCAGATGCTGTACCTGGGGGCCCAGAGGAGACCAGTGCTAATGCTATTGCTATCAGATGCTGTACCTGGGGGCCCAGAGGAGAGACCAGTGCTAATGCTATTGCTATCAGATGCTGTACCTGTGGGCCCAGAGGAGAGACCAGTGCTAATGCTATTGCTATCAGATGCTGTACCTTGGGGGGCCCAGAGGAGAGACCAGTGCTAATGCTATTGCTATCAGATGCTGTACCTGTGGGCCCAGAGGAGAGACCAGTGCTAATGCTATTGCTATCAGATGCTGTACCTTGGGGGCCCAGAGGAGAGACCAGTGCTAATGCTATTGCTATCAGATGCTGTACCTGTGGGCCCAGAGGGAGAGACCAGTGCTAATGCTATTGCTATCAGGCTGTACCTGGGGCCCAGAGGAGAGACCAGTGCTAATGCTATTGCTATCAGATGCTGTACCTGGGGGCCCAGAGGAGAGACCAATGCTAATGCTATTGCTATCGGCTGTACCTTGGCAGGGCCCAGAGGAGA
>NW_026277175.1:172500-207379 GCF_023373465.1 Oncorhynchus keta | reverse complement strand
TTTACCACTTATTGCTTAGCTAATAAAAAGTACATAGTATACAATCGATGACTCAGCGTCATACTTATCCTGATACCAGATTCAAAGACCAACCCATAACACTTTGCAAAGTATTTGAGGAATATACAAAATCTTAGCCTTGTGTATTCTATCCACTCTACATTACACTGATGAAAGACAGACTGCTTACAACCCTCATAGCCTCCAGCTCAGTCTTTGACCTAGAATGTGTCCCAAATGGCACCCTATTCCTATAGTGTAGTACATTTGATCAGGCCCCATATGGGACACATTGGTCCCGGTCAAACGTAGTCCACTATAGGGAATAGGGTGCCATTTGGGACACAGCTCAGTGTTCTGGAACCTACAGAAAATACTAAACCCAGCTGCTTTGCTGGACCCCTCTAAACCATGGCTGCTGGCCCAGTGGGCCTCTTACAGTAAGTCAAGTCACTATCCTCTCCAGACTTACTTCCCACTGAGCACAGACGTCAGCTCAATGTCTAGTTTTGATTAACATTTAGTTGAGTGTCAACTAACGTGAATTTAACGTGAAATCAACACATTTTTGCAGAATTGTTAGGCCTAATAAGTATACAATAAATACTGGTAGAAAGGCTATTGAACCCGTTTCAACTGGAGACTAGGCCTGTGTTCAGGGCTCCAAATGAACCTTTTCCACTCCTAACTCCTTTTTCTAGACGCGCACCACTGTTTGTGTTCATTTGAAAGGTGCAATGTCAATGATCATTGTTCTATCTGTGATATACCGTTACCGGCCAGAGGGCATTGGATTTAGATGATACGAATTAATCATTTTAGCTAGACAGAACCGAAACATTCGCTTCCTACTCAAAACTGCTAAAGTGAACTACTAGTTACAACTATTTGACCAGGCTCGTGTAAACTAACTGGGGAAAGAAGAAATAGCTATAGGTAGCTAACGTTAACTGTTACAATTACACTCTGTTATTCTTACCTGTAACCGTCCCTTTATTCACCTGTGACTCCAAGTTTGTCAAAATAATGATCCAGCATTATGCCATAAAAGTTAGCTCTAGGAAGTAGAGCTATTTGTAAATGATGTTGTCAGCTAGCTAGCTAAACAACAAAATGCTTCAGTAAATCTCAGCCTCTCTGTTTTGTTGAATGCCTTGAAAACGTTGCCATAACAACGACATCCCAACATCCTTTTCAGCAAGACTGAAAAAAACAGTTTTAAAACTTTTAAAAACAGCAAAGAGGCAATTAGACACGTTAAATACGAGCTATATTTGAATTATTGAATTAAAACAGTGCACGCACTGTGTTTATTTGTCGATTATAAAAATGTATTGATCATATTGAATCGCATGCTTGCAGGCGCAAACAGACAGCTAAATTCCAGCAGAGGGCGCCAAGGATTCATTATCATGAGTACAGAGAATTTTCTCTACAAGCTGAGCTGTGGTAACCTTTGTGTCCTGCAGTCCGCAGAGCAGGGCAAATAAATCGTGTAGTGAGAGCATCATCAAGGACTGCTCGTCATTTGAACCAAGCCAACCAACACCTGTCCTGGAGGCATCCTCTGTAGGAGGCATATACATACACAGGAAACTATAAGGATTGTTATGGATTGCACCAAGAACTGTTGAGTTTGGAGAGTTGAAATCCAGACAATGAGTTTTTGTGATATATATATATATATATATATATATATATATAGAAAGATGTTTATTTACTCTGAAGCTATTGAATTTGAACACCCTGCAGTTGAGACCAGGGCCTGTATTCAGAGAGCGTCTCAGAGTAGGACTCTGATCTAGGATCAGGTCCCCTGTCTATATAATCATATTCATTATGATGAGCTAATCAGGTCCCCTGTCTATATAATCATATTCATTATGATCTAAAAGGCTACTTTTATCCTAGATCAGTACTCCTACACCGTGACTCTTTATGAGGACAGGCCCAGGACAGCTGAAGAGTTCCCTTCTCTCCATTGTCACATGGTGAAGTCACCCTCTCAGCTCAGGAGAAACTGGAAAACATTTAAGATCATTGTTCTTCCCCTGGATCCAAATGTAGTCTTGATTCCTCTCCTTGTTTTATAGGTCATCTATGCAAATTCATCTGGGTCCATTCACTGTTCTTCAATCTTAAATCACATAGAAAAGATTCATAACAGCCTTCTGGTTCAACACATCAAAATGTTTGTGAAACACTCCAGATGGTGCTTGTGGTGTGTGTGTGTGTGTGGGTTGTGTGTGTGTGTGTGTGTGTGTGTGTGTGTGTGTGTGTGTGTGTGTGTGTGTGTGTGTGTGTGTGTGTGTGTGTGTGTGTGTGTGTGTGTGTGTGTGTGTGTGTGTGTGTGTGTGTGTGTGTGTGTGTGTGTGTGTGTGTGTGTGTGTGTGTGTGTGTGTTAAAGGGGTAGTAGGATTTGGTAGGTCCCGTGAAGCAGGATTCTCATTTTGGGAGAGACTTTTATAGTGGCCCTGTACTGGACATGAATGTTCATAGATAGACTTCGTCCTCTGTCCTGTGACTACTGTAGTAGGTTCTTTGAGACAGTATCAGATGGTTGACCTTTGGCTCAGATGTTGAGGTTTTTCACGGTCCATTTATAGTTCATAAGAACGTTGTATCTCATAAGAACGTTGAATCACTGATCTGGTCGTTTCTGGTCCAGTAGAGGGTTCGCTCCCAGCATTGACCTTAACTTCCATCACATTTCTGGACTGATTTCTGAACCTGCCCAGGTTTTGTTTTCTATAACAATATGCCCTTCAAGAGAATTATCATTTTGTCAAGTAAAACAAGTTCATGCACTTCTCAGAAATTATTTTTAGATTTGTGTTGAACTCAGAATTTCAAATGCATGAGGGCATGCAGCTAAATTAGGACAATCAATTCACATTCCATCATGGTAAACTGTCAACAATAGTACTTCATTGAGTTATGTGTGGTACTAACTCCTAATAATGTAGCAGCACAGGAAAACAATGTTCTGTGCTGTAATCAGTAAACACAACAGGTAAACAATAGCCATTAAAGATGAGGGAATGTGCACCATTCCATACAGATATATTTAGCTTAATCTTCTGAGTAGGTTTTCAGTCTAACCTGTTCGGACCATCCAGCCTGTCTTTAGGGCTCTTTAGTGGTTTAGTGTCCTCCTTAGTAGTCAGTGAAGTCATACACACTTGTGACACTGAGTGTCATAGTAAAGTGTGTTTTCTTCTCATGACTTCCAGAGAGCACTCTGTTTCTAGTAGGTCTAATATTTGTTCTTAGAATAGTGCTGAACAGGGCTTGTTCTTAGAATAGTGCCGAACAGGGCTTGTTCTTAGAATAGTGCCGGGCTTGTTCTAGAATAAGTGCCGAACAGGGCTTGTTCTAGAATAGTGCTTAGAATAGTGCTTTTTTAGGGAACAGGGCTTGTTCTTAGAATAGTGCCGAACAGGGCTTGTTCTTAGAATAGTGCTGAACAGGGCTTGTTCTTAGAATAGTGCCGAACAGGGCTTGTTCTTAGAATAGTGCCTTAGAATAGTGCCGAACAGGGCTTGTTCTTAGAATAGTGCCGAACAGGGCTTTTTCTTAGAATAGTGCTGAACAGGGCTTGTTCTTAGAATAGTGCTGAACAGGGCTTGTTCTTAGAATAGTGCTGAACAGGGCTTGTTCTTAGAATAGTGCTGAACAGGGCTTGTTCTTAGAATAGTGCTGAACAGGGCTTGTTCTTAGAATAGTGCTGAACAGGGCTTGTTCTTAGAATAGTGCTGAACAGGGCTTGTTCTTAGAATAGTGCTGAACAGGGCTTGTTCTTAGAATAGTGCTGAACAGGGCTTGTTCTTAGAATAGTGCTGAACAGGGCTTGTTCTTAGAATAGTGCTGAACAGGGCTTGTTCTTAGAATAGTGCTGAACAGGGCTTGTTCACAGAATAGTGCTGAACAGGGCTTGTTCTTAGAATAGTGCTGAAGAGTGCTTGTTCAACAGGGCTTGTTCTTAGAATAGTGCTGAACAGGGCTTGTTCACAGAATAGTGCTGAACAGGGCTTGTTCTAGAATAGTGCTGAAAGGGCTTGTTCTTAGAATAGTGCTGAACAGAGTCTTGTTCACAGAATAGTGCTGAACAGGGCTTGTTCTTAGAATAGTGCTGAACAGGGCTTGTTCTTTGAATAGTGCTGAACAGGGCTTGTTCACAGAATAGTGCTGTGTACAGGGCTTGTTTTTGAATAGTGCTGAAGAGTGCTTGTTCCAGAATAGTGCTGAAACAGTAGAATAGATGCTGAGATCCTTGTTCACAGAATAGTGCTGAACAGGGCTTGTTCTTAGAATAGTGCCACATTTTTGATGAACAGCTAAAGTGCTGATAACAGGGCTTGAAGTGGATTAAAGTACATAATATTTGTGTACCAGGTTTTATATTTTTGAGCCGGTATTCTCTAAAGAGGTGCCGGCTCTGAAACAGTAGAAGATGAGATTCTCTGTACAGTGAGTGCTGGTCCACTTTGAACACAAAGTGGACCAGCAGCAGGTAGCCTAGCAGTTAAGAGCGTTGGGCCAGTAACTGAAAGGTTGCTGGTTTGAATCCCTGAGATGTTCTGCCCTTGAGCAGTTACATTTTGTAAATGCTGTTATCCAGAGCAATTTACATGAGTTAGTACATACATTTTGATACCAGTCCCCCATGGGAATCAAACCAACAACCCTGGCATTGCAAGCACTATGCTTTACCAACTGAGCTACATGGACCACAGTTACCCCCCAACAACTGGGTGCTGATTAAGGCAGCCCCTCGCACCTCTAATTCAGAGCGTTTGGGTTGAATGCGAAGGGCATTTTGGTTGAATGCATTCAGTTGTGCCACTGACTAGGTATTCCCTTTCCCCAACCAGATGCAGAACAACTCATGAATGATGATTGTTTGTGAAAATGTGTTCTCATTGCTGAACAGATGTCGAACCTTCATTTGAGCCAGTTCGCTACAGCAGTAAAATAACCCTGCAGCAACAGGAAATGTGGAATATCATTTATGATTTTGTTTTGTAGGGGTTGACCCATTTTTCATTTGGACACTTTGTTAAACTGGAAATTACAAACATTAGAGGCCTTTTTAAACCTTGGATACACTACAAGTGTCCATTTCCTGACGTGCAGGAACATTCATGCATCAACATGATGATGAAATTAAGATACTGCATCTGTGTCTTGGAGAGAAAACAACCAAAAATCTTATTTTAAGTGATCTGGTTGCAGCCGTGCAAAACCGTACGCTGGTCGAGTGACAATCTCTTACAGCTGTTCTATGGCCATGCTAAGCCTGTTTCATTTATATGATCACCTTGGGTGGTGTGTTTCATAAAGCTTATCAGCCCATGAATCACTGATGCTGAATTAAATAATCAGAGGGAAAAGTTACTGTATCCTGTACACTGCTTTTCTTTTGTACCTGTGTATTGTAGTCATAACAAAAGCAGAAACAAATTGGGGGTCATTTTATGATCCTTCTGCAGAGGCTCTTTCAAGTTAGGCAGTGTTCTGTTTTCAATATCCCAATGAATCCAAGTTTCCTTCCAGACACGTATTCTGCACACTGAGGAGTATAGTTCCACAGTCACCGTAGACGGTTCCGTTCCAACGGATGAAATCTGCAGATACCTAATACAATCTATTAAAGCCTTTCGAGAGGTTTTTTATTAAACTCGTTTTTTAATAGTTACTCTATAACAAATTGTCTTGCTTGCATCAACAGGAACAGGGATTCTTTGTGCCTCGCATCGACAGAAATAAACATCTCTCCGGGAAGAAGGGCGAGGGTGTACATTTCATGATTAATGACTCATGGTGTAATTGTAACAACATGCAGGAATTCTAGTCCTTTCTTTCATCTGACCCAGAATTCCATGCGATCAAATGCCGTATTATCTCCCAATAGAATTCTCGTCGGTTATTGTCACAGCTGTGTATATCCCCCCGCAAGCAGATACCACGACGGCCCTGAAGGAACTTCACTGGACTTTATGCAAACTGGAAACCATATATCCTGAGGCTGCATTTATTGTAGCTGGGGATTTTAACAAAGCTAATTTGAGAACAAGGCTACCTAAATTCTATCAGCATATTGACTGTAGTACTTGCGCCGGCAAAACCCTGGATCACTGCTACTCTAACTTCCGTGATGCATACAAGGCCCTCCCCTGCCCTCCCTTTGGCAAATCTGACCAAAACTCCATTTTTCTTCTCCCTTCCTATAGGCAGAAACTCAAACAGGATGTACTCGTAACAAGGACTATTCAACGCTGGTCTGACAGATCGGAATCCACACTTCAAGATTGTTTTGATCACGTGGACTGGAACATGCTCCGGGTCGCCTCAGAGAATAATATTGATTTATACGCTGATTCAGTGAGTGAGTTTATAAGGAAGTGCATAGGACATGTTGTGCCCACTGTGACTACTAAAACCTACCCAACCAGAAACCGTGGATAGATGGCGGCATTCGCTCAAAACTGAAAGCACAAACCACAACATTTAATCATGGAAAGTTGACTGGGAATATGGCCAAATACAAACAGTGTAGTTATTCACTTAATTTGCGTATCGCCCCAATAGGTCCACAGACGATGCAATCGCATCACACTGCACACTGCCCTATCCCACCTGGACGACAGGAACACCTATGTAAGAATACTGTTCATTGACTACAGCTCAGCATTCAACACCATAGTACCCTCTAAGGTCATCATTAAGCTTGAGGCCCTGGGTCTGAACCCCGCCATGTGCAACCGGGTCCTGGACTTCCTGACGGGTCGCCCCCAGCTGGTGAAAGTAGGAAACAGCATCTCCACTTCGCTGATCCTCAACACTAGGGCCCCACAAGGGTGCGTACTCCCTGTTCACCCATGACTGCGTGGCCATGCACGCCTCCAACTCAATCATCAAGTCTGTAGACGACATAACAGTAGTAGGTTTGATAACCAACAATGAAGACGACCTATAGGGAGGAGGTGAGGGCCCTCGGAGTGTGGTGTCAGGAAAACAACCTCTCACTCAAGGTCAACAAAACAAAGGAGATGATTGTGGACTTCAGGAAACAGCAGAGGGAACACCCCCCTATCCACATCGACGGACGAGACAGCAGTGGAGAAGGTATAACGTTTTAAGTTCCTCGGCGTACACATCATGGACAAAGTGAAATGGTCCACCCACACACAGTGTGGTGAAGAAGGTGCAACAGCGCCTCTTCAACCTCAGGAGGCTGAAGAAATGTAAAACCCTCACAAACTTTTACAGATGCACATTTGAGAGCATCCTGTCGGGCTGTATCACCGCCTGGTACGGTAACTGCACCGCCCACAGCCACAGGGCTCTCCAGAGGGTGGTGCGGTCTCACCGGGTGGTGCGGCATCACCGGGGGCAAACTCCCTGCCCTCCAGGACACCAACAGCACCCGATGTCACAGGAAAGCCAAAAGATCACAACAACCACCCGAGTCACTGCCTGTTCACCCCACTACCATCCAGAAGGCGAGGTCAGTGCAGGTGCATCAAAGCTGAGACCGAGAGACTGAAAAACAGCTTCTATCTCAAGGCCATCAGACTGTTAAACAGCCACCACTAACACAGAGAGGCTGCTGCCTACATACAGACTTGAAATCATTGGCCACTTTAATAAATTGATCACTAGTCACTTTAATAATGTTTACATATCTTGCATTACTCGTCTCATATGTATATATTGTATTTTATACCATCTACTGCATCTTACCTATGCCACTCGGTCATTGCTCATCCATACATTTATATGTATATATTCTTATTCCATTCCTTTACTTAGATTTGTGTGTACTAGGTAGTTGTTGTGGAATTGTTAGATTACCTGTAGATATTACTGCACTGTCAGAACTAGAAGCATAAGCATTTCGCTACACCCGCAATAACATCTGCTAACCATGTGTATGTGAAGCAATAACATCTGCTAACCATGTGTATGTGACCAATAACATCTGCTAACCATGTGTATGTGACCAAGAAAATGTTCAAATGTTTTTAAATAGACATTCACAGGCAGTGATCTTCAAACTCTCTCCTCAGATAGCAGAACATCAGATAATTGGACAGCTTGACTGAAGAAATTGTTTCCTCCTCTTTTTCTGACATACCAAACAACACGTTTCCCAAATGTGAGAAAGCTCTGAGAGTAACAGCTGTGCATACTAGTGTTGGACGTATCCTGGCTCACTGAGATGCTTACAATACTGCTTAGAACATCAGAGTCATGTCTGACTCCCGTGATGTCACAGGGCTCCGCTGGCTAACATGGGACCTTCAGGATCATCCAGGACACATGCCACTATAGAAACCCACCACATACATCAGATGGCCCACAATCCCTGCATGTGTGAATGACTTATGGTGTGTATGAACCAAGACATCGGTTTCTGTTCAGGATCGTATGGACTGACTAAATGTACTTTAGGTCTTCAGCGGGTCCATGTCTAACTCCTCAGCTTCATGTGTTGAGGTGCAGAGAGAAGAGGTAGTGTGGAGAGGAAGAGGTAGTAAAGCCGTGGAACAGCTGTTTTGAACTGACCCGAAGACGCTACATGTTTTATGGTGAAGCATCACAGATCTAACAGATAGTTGAAGGGGTTAGGGGAAGGATGTGCCTAAATCCCTTTAGGATTAGTGAAGTGTGTGTGTTAGTAATGTAAACCTCATTCATTTCAGAAAAAAACGGCTTTTATTTCATGAACAGATGGTCTAAATCATACATTTAGAAGAAATGTACCTCGGGACTCCCGTCTATATGAGGAGTCAATACAGATCTGGGTTCGATCCCGGGCTGTGTCGTAGCCGGCCGCGACCATGAGGCGGCGCACAATTGTCTGTGTTAGGGAGGGTTTGGCCGGCTGGGATGTCCTTGTCCCGTTGCACTCTAGTGACTCCTTGTGGTAGCTGCATACATTGACTTCGGTCACCAGCTAGCTATATGATGTTTCCTCTGACATATTGGTGCTTCGGAGGACTCATGCCTCTTGACCTTCGCTTCTCCCTAGTCCGTACAGGAGTTGCAGCGATGGGACAACACTGTAACTAACAATTGGATATGGTAAAAAATATATCAACCTCTACTTTTTCAAAAAAGTATATCCAGAACGAAATATTTTTGTAACGAAAACAGCAACAACTGTCCTGCATTAGTCATGCTGTTGGGAATCCAGCTGTCCTGCATTGGTTATGCTGTTGGGAATCCAGCTGTCCTGCATTGGTTATGCTGTTGGGAATCCAGCTGTCCTGCATTGGTTATGCTGTTGGGAATCCAGCTGTCCTGCATTGGTTATGCTGGTGGGAATCCAGCTGTCCTGCATTGGTTATGCTGTTGGGAATCCAGCTGTCCTGCATTGGTTATGCTGGTGGGAATCCAGCTGTCCTGCATTGGTTATGCTGTTGGGAATCCAGCTGTCCTGCATTGGTTATGCTGTTGGGAATCCATCTGTCCTGCATTGGTTATGCTGTTGGGAATCCAACTGTCCTGCATTGGTTATGCTGGTGGGAATCCAACTGTCCTGCATTGGTTATGCTGTTGGGAATCCAACTGTCCTGCATTGGTTATGCTGGTGGGAATCCATCTGTCCTGCATTGGTTATGCTGGAGGGAATCCAACTGTCCTGCATTGGTTATGCTGGTGGGAATCCAACTGTCCTGCATTGGTTATGCTGGTGGGAATCCAACTGTCCTGCATTGGTTATGCTGTTGGGAATCCAACTGTCCTGCATTGGTTATGCTGGTGGGAATCCAACTGTCCTGCATTGGAATCCAACTGTCCTGCATTGGTTATGCTGGTGGGAATCCAACTGTCCTGCATTGGTTATGCTGGTGGGAATCCAACTGTCCTGCATTGGTTATGCTGTTGGGAATCGAAAGTTTAAAAACAAATCTGATAGACTGAATTGGAATGTTCTGTGATAATAGTAAACAACAACAACAGTTCTCCTGCTAATTTCCAACTCTGGTATTAATCAACCTGTGACCTGCATATTTCTTTGGTCTGGGGTCTCTCAGAGGCTTCTCTCCGCCTCCTCTGTCTGGCCACTAGCTCCTGAGCCAACTGTCCCTGTCCTGTATCACCCTTCCCTGGCTGGCTGGGATCTCCGTTGTATCTTGACATAATTCTCCACGGGACCCCTGACTCCTGAGGCTCCTTAGCCATCTGGTTAGATCAGGTAGTGGATGTTGTAGTCTGTTGGGAATCCAACTGTCCTGCAGGCCAGCTCTCGGTGCAGAGGCCCGCAAACGCTGGAGTAGGCCAGGATGTTAAGGGGGTGATGCTTCATTGCACAAGTAGATCAGGTAGTGGATGGTGGGAATCACAGACTGTTATCCCCAGAATCAGCATGCTGGAAGGGACAGGTCCTCCAACTGTCCTGCATTGGTTATGCTGGTGTTGTTGGAATCCAGCTGTCCTGCATTGGTTAAATCGCAAACTGTCCTGCTATGGTTATGGGTTGGAGAATCCAGGCATGTTAAGGGTTGGTCTTCAGAACAGCTGTCCTGCATTGGTTATGCACAAGTCTCAGTGGGAATCCAACTGTGCCTGCATTGGTTATGCTGTAGCCCTGGGAATGGTGGCAGTGCAAGCTAGCACCATAAAGACAGATAGGCCATGCTGTTCTCGGAATGACCTTATCCTGTTACCACTGGTCATTTTTAAAGTTTGGGTGGCTAAGAATCCACTGTCCTGAGATTGGTTATGCTGTACTTCATGAGAATTGTGTTCAATGTTCCAGTGCATTCTCTGTCATGAACGGTTGGGTTCATCCAACTGTTCTTTCCTGCATTTTATGCTGTTGTGTAAACACATGCTGATATTAATTAACTTAAATCAACTCTCAGAAATACAACTGTCCTGCATGATGGTTATGCTGGCTGGCTAGACCATCTTGTGAAGGAATGTGAGACTGCAGTTTTTCCCCCAGTTCCCTGATTCCTCAGCAAATAGTAATGCTGGTGGGAATCCAACTGTAGAAGGTAGTGTAGTGATTCCTGCATTGGTTATGCTGTTGGGAATCCAACTGTCCTGCATTGGTTATGCTGTTGGGAATTAACTGTCCTGCATTTCATGCTGTTGGGAATCAACTGTCCTGGTATGCTGGTGGGAATAAGCTGTCCTGGTATGGTATATGCTGGTGGGATTGTCCTGCATGGTTATGCTGTTGGGAATCCAACTGTCCTGCATTGGTTATGGTATCTGGCTATTATATAAAGGGTATGGTATATAAAGTACTGGTATGTCCTGATCATAGTAGTTAATGACTGTATGAATAAAGTACTGTTGTTTATTTTGTCTGGTCTGCCTTATTCTAACAATTCTATTTCTGTTAACAATGCCTCCATTTTGTGAAATGGACTCAATTGTCTGCATATGTTCTGCTCCGAATCCATTTGTCACTTCAAAACATATTTAACAAAAAGCTTATGTCTGGTTTCTTATTAAACCCTTCCAGGTGTTGTGAGATCTGTGAGCCTTGGCATTGGTTATGCTGTTGGGAATCCATCTGTCTCTCCTCACCTGTGTGTTGATGCTGACTGTTACTGCAAATGAGGTTGAGAATCCTGCATTGGTTATGCTGGTGGGAATCCAACTGTCTGACTGCATTGGTTATGCTGTTGGGAATCCAACTGTCCTGCATTGGTTATGCTGGTGGGAATCCAACTGTCCTGGTTGGTATATGCTGTATGGGAATCCAACTGTCCTGCATTGGTTATATGTGATGGGAATCCAACTGTCCTGCATATGGTTATGCTGTTGGGAATCCAACTGTCCTGCATTGGTTATGCTGGTGGGAATCAACTGGACTGCATTGGTTATGCTGGTGGGAATATGAAAGTTAAAAAAAAGGGTCTGATAGACTGAATTGGAATATTCTGTGATAATAGAAAACAACAACAGCAGTTCTCCTCTAATTTCCAACTCTGTCCTATTAAGTCAACCTGGTGACCTCATATTTCTTTGGTCTGGGGTCTCTCAGAGGCTTCGGCAGAAGGAACCATCTCCGCCTCCTCTGTCTCGGCCACTAGCTCCTGAGCCGTCTGTCCCTGTCCTGTATCACCCTTCCCTGGCTGTGGATCCTTATCCTTGGGACACTCTCCGTCTGTAGGTCTTGACATAATTCTCCACGGCATATGCCAGCCCCTGAACTCCTGAGGCTCGGTGCAGATTAGGCCAGAGTAGGCCACCCCCGTTTGATGCTTCAGCCAGTAGATCAGGTAGTGGATGTTGTAGTCACAGACCCAGGGGTTATCCCCCAGATTCAGCATCCTGAGGAAGTACAGGTCCTCCAACACTCCGTACTGGAAGTAGTGCAGGCTGTTGTTGGACAGGTCCAGCTCTCGCAGGTACAGGAGGCCCGCAAACGCAGCTATGGAGAGGGGGAGAAATGCAGGATGTTAAGGGTTGGTTAGAGGGACAGGAAATTTCAATGAATCTTATAGCACAAGTCTCAGTGGAAGAAATTCCTACTGGACAGGTGCAGGTGCCCAGTGGATTAAGCTGAAGAGGGGGACAAGGGAGAGAGGACGTTGGGGTTAGAGGTCCTTTCTACTTCAATTCATCTTATACAGTAGCACTCAGTGGAAAGTTTCAGTGGAAGTAATGTCCACTAACGGACATGAATACTGAATTATTACCGGGAACTAATGTTCCACTGTAACACGAAAGAGTAACAGCTTCCATAACTAATTTCTGACTGCATTTTCAGCACCTCGTCTTCAAACACATGCTGATATTAACTTTGACCAGTGCTCTCCCCATCACCTAGTCTCAGCTCTAATTCAAGCTGAAGTTAGCCTGTTGATGTGGCTACGATGTGGGGTAATAGCTAGCAGACATCTTTAAGATGTGTTTCCTGCAGTGTAGCCCTGAGTAATGGTGGCAGTGCAAGCTAGCACCATAAAGACAGATAGGCCAACTGTATTTAGCACTGTCTCCAGAGTGACCCTCCTGTTACCACTCCCACAAACCCCCACTCAGATTATGTTCTTATCATACTCATGAGAATTACTGTCCGGTTTCTACTGGTTTGTCTGTGCAACTCAATGAGACAACAATTGGGTCTATTTTTTAAACCAGTTTGGGCTTGCTACAGAGCTTAGCTTCTCACAGTCCCTGAGAAAAGTGAGGGAGCAGAGCCGGCCCTATTTTGTGAGTACTTCATGAGAATTGTGTTCAATTTGCAGTTGCTTTCTCTGTCCAGAACGGATTGGCTTATGATCCATAACAGGCTATTTCGTTCTTATTCTTTCTCCTCGATCATAGTAGTTAATGACTGTGTTTGTACAGTACTGGTTGTCATAGTTGGTCGGAATTAACCACCATTAATTACTTGTTAACAACTCAGGGAAATACTCAATTGTTTGCATATGTTCTGCAATAATTAATGATAAGGAACTATTTTCCTTCCATGGCAAAGCTTCCTGGCTATGTGACCAGTTCTTGTGAGCCTAGGAATAATGAGACAGCGTTTTTTTCCCCACCAGTTCTCAAACATAACAGAACTAGAAGGTAGTGTAGTGATTCCTCAGCAAATAGAGAACCTTGTTGGTTCTACAAACGAGATGGAGCAGGTTTATGGCATCGTAGTCTCCTTTAAGTCAGATTCATCCGTGTGAGAAGCTAATGAGCGTTAAGGGTTTTTATCTAAGTGTGGAATTGATCCAAACTCAATGCTGTCTGGTATGGTATATAAATACAGTACTGGTATGGTATATAAATACTGTACTGGTATGGTATATATCCATAAAGTACTGGTATGGTATATGGTATATGGAATAGTAAATAAAGTACTGGTATGGTATATAAAGGTATACTGGTATGGTATATAGTACTGGTATGGTATATAAAGTACTGGTATGGTATACTGGAATGGTATATAAAGTACTGGTATAGTATATAAAGTACTGGTATGGTATATAAAGTACTGGTATGGTATATAAAGTACTGGTATGGTATATAAAGTACTGGTATGGTATATAAAGTACTGGTATGGTATATAAAGTATATGAGTTTTTTATTTGTCTTTCTTCTGCCTCTTTCTTCACATTACCCCAGGGATTCTAACAATTATATTTCTGGAGGAAATAAAGCCATGCCTCCATTTTGTGATGAATGGACTCAAGGTCAAGGTCCTCCTCTGATTCCTCTCCGATTACAATGGGTATATCCATACCAGTAAGGAAGTGTGTCCACTCACTACTGTAAGTCACAAATCAAAACATATTTAACAAAAAGCATATATATATCAGATTGCTGTATCTTATTAAACCCTTCTTCAGGTGTTGTGAGATCTGATCCTCTGTGCAGCATGACTTGGCACACATCCACAATGATTGTGCTGTTTGAAGGAAGTGTATGGTCTCTCCTCACCTGTGTCGATCTGATCCAGACTGTTACTGCTGAGGTTGAGAAGCTTCAGGTCCCTGACAGCAACAAACTCCTTGGGCCGGAGCTGAGTGATGCTGTTACTGGACAAGTCCATCCTCACAATGTCTGACGGGAGACTTGAGGGGATGTTCTTCAGTTCTGGAGGGAGGGGGGAAAGAGAGGGGGGAGAAAGAGAGAGAGAATATGGAGGTCAGTGAGATGTTAATGGCTTACCCAGACATGTGTACAATGGCCAAATCAGCTAGCTATCATACTGTATGAAAACATGAACAAAAACACATCAGCGAGCCCTATATCCATACCCACTCATACAGACACACAAGGAACCTACAGTGGGACATATGTGATTTTTTCAACCCAATGAAATTTGGTCATTCCTACATATGTGAAGTCCGAGTGTTTGAGAATATCAAGATGGCCTCCATACCCACTCTATAGTCCCTCTGTAGCCATCATTGCATATCTGTGCCAAGCAGGACTGTTATTCACAGCACTCTGGGTTGACCATTAGCCTTTGAAGGGTATGAAATCGTGAAGGTTACCGTGTGAAACAGGGTTTCCCACAGGCGTAAAAGACATCTGAGAGCTTTGTGATCGCCAGCAGCCTTTCACCATAGAAGGAAAACTTCTGCAAGAGCCATTGTTCTCAATCTAGAGTTTAAAATAAAGACTAAGACATGCAGACGAAGTAGGTGGTCCCTAAAATGCATACAACTTCTACTAACAATATCATCATGAATGATGTCTTTGGAACCAGTTTTCTAAGTCATGTTCACAATGAAAGCGCTCAGCTGAGAATGAACCTAGCTGTGGTGGGGTGGAAAACCTTCATGCTGTGGAGGAGCCGAGACCTTTTAATTTCATGAACGACACAGGACCTTTCTGTGTTTGTCAAAATCCACGGACAGTCTTGGACTGCTTCCAGTTGGCCACATTCTGAGCACGGTTTATTCATCATTCGGCTAAAGGAACTATCACAGACCTTAACGACAGACATCTGCTCTAATATCATAACAGCATAGGACATCCATCCTCCTCCACTGTAAGGAAAGGAGATTAGCGCTCCATGGCTTTTAGATGAGGTTGCTGGAGCAATGACACCCTATTCACTAGATAGTAGCACTACTTTTGTCCATATCCCTATGGGCCATGGTAGGGCTCTGGTTAAAAGTAGTGCACTATGTAGGGAATAGAGATGTCATTTGGGACACTTGCTGGGTCAGATGTTCTTTCTCTTTCCCCTATCTATCGAACCCCTGCCTCACAACACCTGTGATATGCTTCAGTTCAGACTACAGCAGTCAGAGTCGGACCTAGTGAGTTCAGACTACAGCAGTGAGTTCAGACTACAGCAGTGAGTGGGGAAACATGCAGATGGTTGGGATGTTGGGAGAAGTCCAGGTCGTTCAGCCATAACCGTTTTCAGAAAGAATCTGAACTCATCATGAGGGGCCATACAGTCAGAGCCGGCCCTATATCCATACGCACTCATACAGTCAGAGCCGGCCCTATATCCATACCCACTCATACAGTCAGAGCTGGCCCTATATCCATACCCACTCATACAGTCAGAGCCGGTCCTATATCCATACCCACTCATACAGTCAGAGCCGGTCCTATATCCATACCCACTCATACAGTCAGAGCCGGTCCTATATCCATACCCACTCATACAGTCAGAGCCGGTCCTATATCCATACCCACTCATACAGTCAGAGCCGGTCCTATATCCATACCCACTCATACAGTCAGAGCTGGCCCTATATCCATACCCACTCATACAGTCAGAGCTGGCCCTATATCCATACCCACTCATACAGTCAGAGCTATTCCTATATCCATACCCACTCATACAGTCAGAGCCGGTCCTATATCCATACCCACTCATACAGTCAGAGCCGGTCCTATATCCATACCCACTCATACAGTCAGAGCCGGTCCTATATCCATACCCACTCATACAGTCAGAGCCGGTCCTATATCCATACCCACTCATACAGTCAGAGCCGGTCCTATATCCATACCCACTCATACAGTCAGAGCTGGCCCTATATCCATACCCACTCATACAGTCAGAGCCAATATGGCCCTATATCCATACCCACTCATACAGTCAGAGCTGGCCCTATATCCATACCCACTCATACAGTCAGAGCTGGCCCTATATCCATACCCACTCATACAGTCAGAGCTGGCCCTATATCCATACCCACTCATACAGTCAGAGCTGGCCCTATATCCATACCCACTCATACAGTCAGAGCTGGCCCTATATCCATACCCACTCATACAGTCAGAGCCGGCCCTATATCCATACCCACTCATACAGTCAGAGCTGGCCCTATATCCATACCCACTCATACAGTCAGAGCTGGCCCTATATCCATACCCACTCATACAGTCAGAGCTGGCCCTATATCCATACCCACTCATACAGTCAGAGCTGGCCCTATATCCATACCCACTCATACAGTCAGAGCTGGCCCTATATCCATACCCACTCATACAGTCAGAGCTGGCCCTATATCCATACCCACTCTATACAGTCAGAGCTGGACCTATATCCATACCCACTCATACAGTCAGAGCTGGCCCTATATCCATACCCACTCATACAGTCAGAGCTGGCCCTATATCCATACCCACTCATACAGTCAGAGCTGGCCCTATATCCATACCCACTCATACAGTCAGAGCCGGTCCTATATCCATACCCACTCATACAGTCAGAGCTGGCCCTATATCCATACCCACTCATACAGTCAGAGCTGGCCCTATATCCATACCCACTCATACAGTCAGAGCCGGCCCTATATCCATACCCACTCATACAGTCAGAGCTGGCCCTATATCCATACCCACTCATACAGTCAGAGCCGGTCCTATATCCATACCCACTCATACAGTCAGAGCCGGTCCTATATCCATACCCACTCATACAGTCAGAGCCGGCCCTATATCCATACCCACTCATACAGTCAGAGCCGGCCCTATATCCATACCCACTCATACAGTCAGAGCCGGCCCTATATCCATACCCACTCATACAGTCAGAGCCGGCCCTATATCCATACCCACTCATACAGTCAGAGCCGGCCCTATATCCATACCCACTCATACAGTCAGAGCCGGCCCTATATCCATACCCACTCATACAGTCAGAGCTGGCCCTATATCCATACCCACTCATACAGTCAGAGCTGGCCCTATATCCATACCCACTCATACAGTCAGAGCTGGCCCTATATCCATACCCACTCATACAGTCAGAGCTGGCCCTATATCCATACCCACTCATACAGTCAGAGCCGGCCCTATATCCTATAAGTGACATTTTGTCATGGGGCGGAGAGAAGATTTAATAATTTTATAACAAATTCCATGCAATTGTACTCATTTTGCCATAGGGTTTAGAGAAATGTTTGCAGTTTTTAAGATGATATCTGTGTGAGAGTGATTAATAAAATCAATGGGGGCCCACCGGTCTGCAATTTGACCATGCTTACTAGAAGTTTAGATGGCTGGCCGCTAGACTAACTTGCCAGTCTAATTACTGAAGCTGTCAGTGACTGACGTAACAACAGAACAACTGCTGATGCACAACCACTATTCTAACTCTCAACAGGAAGTTTATTTGAAATGTTTTTAGAAATGTTTCCATACTGCGGGCCATACAAAATATGGGTGGCTATTCATTACCCATCCCTGATCATAGTTTATTAAAATCACATGTTGTTTACAGACAGCAGGAAACTAAACCTATACAGCCATTCATTTAGATTGTAAATGCACAGTGCTGCTTTTACAGAGGGACTCAGGTGCCTAATATGCCTGTATATCAAGGAAATCAACGCTGCTGTGGACAGAGGAGACTACCAGCAGAATATTACCCATCATGCTGTGGAGGAGAAGGGAGACTACCAGCAGAATATTACCCATCATGCTGTGGAGGAGAGGGAGACTACCAGCAGAATATACCCAAATCATGCTGTTCAGGAGAGGAGACTACTAGCAGAAGGACTATTCATGACCCATCATGCTGTGGAGGAGAGGAGACCATACCAGCAGAATATTACCCATCATGCTGTGGAGGAGAGGAGACAACCAGCAGAATATTACCCATCATGCTGTGGAGGAGAGGAGACTACCAGCAGAATATTACCCATCATGCTGTGGAGGAGAGGAGACTACCAGCAGAATATTATACCCATCATGCTGTGGAGGAGAGGAGACCACCAGCAGAATATTACCCATCATGCTGTGGAGGAGAGGAGACAACCAGCAGAATATTACCCATCATGCTGTGGAGGAGAGGAGACTACCAGCAGAATATTACCCATCATGCTGTGGAGGAGAGGAGACTACCAGCAGAATATTACCCATCATGCTGTGGAGGACTAGGAGACTACCAGCAGAATATTACCCATCATGCTGTGGAGGAGAGGAGACTACCAGCAGAATATTACCCATCATGCTGTGGAGGAGAGGAGACTACCAGCAGAATATTACCCATCATGCTGTGGAGGAGAGGAGACTACCAGCAGAATATTACCCATCATGCTGTGGAGGAGAGGAGACTACCAGCAGAATATTACCCATCATGCTGTGGAGGAGAGGAGACTACCAGCAGAATATTACCCATCATGCTGTGGAGGAGAGGAGACTACCAGCAGAATATTACCCATCATGCTGTGGAGGAGAGGAGACCACCAGCAGAATATACTGCCATCATGCTGTGGAGGAGAGGAGACTATTCCATGACTATACTGCCAGAATATTACTAAATCAATATGAAGGGACATCATGCTGTGGACTATTCATGAGAGGTCTATACTAAATCAGAAGGACTAGAATATCAATACCCATCATGCTGTGGAGGTCTATACTAAGGAGACTATTCATGACCATACTGCCACGTCTATACTAAATCAATATGAAGGGACTATTCATGACCATACTGCCACGTCTATACTAAATCAATATGAAGGGACTATTCATGACCATACTGGTCAGTCTATACTAAATCAATATGAAGGGACCACCCATACTGAATACTAAATCAATATGAAGGGACTATTCCATACTGCCACGTCTGCTACACATCAATATGAAGGGACTCCCCCAGAATGTGTCAGCTGACAAAACACCTGGCCATCGGTTACAGGAACTCCAAGAAACCATCATATAATGAGAGGGACTATTCTGACAGAGATGACAAGCAGGCCATACTAAATCCATTCATGACTGACTCTATACTGTTCTATTCATGACTAATGATAGACTAAATCAATATGAAGGGACTAAACCAGGCCACGTCATCTTGCCTGAAGACTATTCATGACATTTATCTAAAAATCACTATGAAGGGATATTCTGACCCACATACTCATATGAAGGGACTATTCATGTACCACAGGAAATCAATATTTTCATTTGTGGTTAGATACATTCTGACTACTGCTCTATACTAAATCAATATGAAGGGACTATTCAGTATACGGTATGTAAATCAATATGAAGGGACATTCATGACCATACTGCCACATGTTTAAATCAAATGAAGACTTTGTTTCCAGTGTAACTGACCAATCTGGTCAGTTATACTGCCACGTTATACTAAATAATTGAAGGCTCATGACCATTCACAGATGAAGGGACTATTCATGACCATACTGCCACGATACTAAATCAATATGAAGGGACTATTCATGACTATACTGCCACGTCTATACTAAATCAATATGAAGGGACTATTCATGAGACTGGTCTATACTAAATCAGGGAGGGAGGGACTATTCAATACTAGGGAGGGAAGGGACTATTCATGACCATACTGCCACATCTATACTAAATCAATATGAAGGGACTATTCATGACCATACTGCCACATCTATACTAAATCAATATGAAGGGATATTCATGACCATACTGCCACATCTATATTAAATCAATATGAAGGACTATTCATTGACCATACTGCCACATCTATACAAATCAATATGAAGGGACTATTCATGACCATACTGCCACATCTATACTAAATCAATATGAAGGGACTTTCATGACCATACTGCCACATCTATACTAAATCAATATGAAGGGACTATTCATGACTATGAAGGGACTATTCATTGCTGCTAAATCAATATGAAGGGACTATTCAACCATACTGCCACTCTATACTAAATCAATATGAAGGGACTATTCATGACCATAGGGACAGTACATCATTATGAAGGGACTATTCATGACCATACATCTATACTAAATCAATATGAAGGGACTATTCATGACCATACTGACATGTCAACTAAATCAATATGAAGGGACTATTCATCAGATACTGCCACGTCTATACTAAATCAATATGAAGGGACTATTCATGACCATACTGCCACGTCTATACTAAATCAATATGAAGGGACTATTCATGACTATACTGCCACGTCTATACTATACTAAATCAATATGAAGGGACTATTCATGACCATACTGCCACGTCTATACTAAATAATATGAAGGGACTATTCATGACTATGATACTAAATCAATATGAAGGGACTATTCATGACCATACTGCCACGTCTATACTAAATCAATATGAAGGGACTATTCATGACCATACTGCCACATCTATACTAAATCAATATGAAGGGACTATTCATGACCATACTCTATACTAAATCAATATGAAGGGACTATTCATGACTATATCTACTAAATCAATATGAAGGGACTATTCATGACCATACTGCCACATCTATTCATGACTATACTGCCACATACTAAATCAATATGAAGGGACTATTCATGACCATACTGCCACGTCTATACTAAATCAATATGAAGGACTATTCATGACCATACTGCCACATCTATACTAAATCAATATGAAGGGACTATTCATGACTATACTGCCACGTCTATACTAAATCTATACTAAACCATACAAATATGAAGGGACTATTCATGACTATACTGACTAAATCAATATGAAGGACTATTCATGACCATACTGCCACGTCTATACTAAATCAATATGAAGGGACTATTCATGACTATACTGCCACGTCTATACTAAATCAATATGAAGGGACTATTCATGACCATACTGCCACGTCTATACTAAATCAATATGAAGGGACTATTCATGACCATACTGCCACGACCATACTATACTAAATCAATATGAAGGGACTATTCATGACCATACTGCCACATCTATACTAAATCAATATGAAGGGACTATTCATGACTATACTGCCACGTCTATACTAAATCAATATGAAGGGACTATTCATGACTATACTGCCACGTCTATACTAAATCAATATGAAGGGACTATTCATACTGACCTATACTAAATCAATATGAAGGGACTATTCATGACTATACTACGTCTATACTAAATCTATTCATATACTGAATACTAAATCAATATGAAGGACTATTCATGACCATACTGCCACGTCTATACTAAATCAATATGAAGGGACTATTCATGACCATACTGCCACGTCTATACTAAATCAATATGAAGGGACTATTCATGACCATACTGCCACGTCTATACTAAATCAATATGAAGGGACTATTCATGACTATTCTATACTAAATCAATATGAAGGGACTATTCATGACCATACTGCCACGTCTATACTAAATCAATATGAAGGGACTATTCATGACCATACTGACTCTATACTAAATCAATATGAAGGGACTATTCATGACCATACTGCCACGTCTATACTAAATCAATATGAAGGGACTATTCATGACCATACTGCCACGTCTATACTAAATCAATATGAAGGGACTATTCAATATGAAGGGACTATTCATGACCATACTGCCACGTCTATACTAAATCAATATGAAGGGACTATTCATGACTATACTGCCACGTCTATACTAAATCAATATGAAGGGACTATTCATGACCATACTGCCACGTCTATACTAAATCAATATGAAGGGACTATTCATGACCATACTGCCACGTCTATACTAAATCAATATGAAGGGACTATTCATGACCATACTGCCACGTCTATACTAAATCAATATGAAGGGACTATTCATGACTATACTGCCACGTCTATACTAAATCAATATGAAGGGACTATTCATGACCATACTGCCACGTCTATACTAAATCAATATGAAGGGACTATTCATGACCATACTGCCACGTCTATACTAAATCAATATGAAGGGACTATTCATGACCATACTGCCACATCTATACTAAATCAATATGAAGGGACTATTCATGACCATACTGCCACGTCTATACTAAATCAATATGAAGGGACTATTCATGACCATACTGCCACGTCTATACTAAATCAATATGAAGGGACTATTCATGACCATACTGCCACTTCCACACTAAATCAATATGAAGGGACTATTCATGACCATACTGCCACGTCTATACTAAATCAATATGAAGGGACTATTCATGACCATACTGCCACGTCTATACTAAATCAATATGAAGGGACTATTCATGACCATACTGCCACGTCTATACTAAATCAATATGAAGGGACTATTCATGACCATACTGCCACGTCTATACTAAATCAATATGAAGGGACTATTCATGACCATACTGCCACGTCTATACTAAATCAATATGAAGGGACTATTCATGACCATACTGCCACGTCTATACTAAATCAATATGAAGGGACTATTCATGACCATACTGCCACGTCTATACTAAATCAATATGAAGGGACTATTCATGACCATACTGCCACGTCTATACTAAATCAATATGAAGGGACTATTCATGACCATACTGCCACGTCTATACTAAATCAATATGAAGGACCATACTGACTATTCATTCATGACCATACTGCCACGTCTATACTAAATCAATATGAAGGGACTATTCATGACCATACTGCCACGTCTATACTAAATCAATATGAAGGGACTATTCATGACCATACTGCCACATCTCTATACTAAATCAATATGAAGGGACTATTCTATGACCATACTGCCACGTCTATACTAAATCAATATGAAGGGACTATTCATGACCATACTGCCACGTCTATACTAAATACTAAATCAATATGAAGGGACTATTCATGACCATACTGCCACGTCTATACTAAATCAATATGAAGGGACTATTCATGACCATACTGCCACGTCTATACTAAATCAATATGAAGGGACTATTCATGACCATACTGCCACGTCTATACTAAATCAATATGAAGGGACTATTCATGACCATACTCATGATACTAAATCAATATGAAGGGACTATTCATGACCATACTGCCACGTCTATACTAAATCAATATGAAGGGACTATTCATGACCATACTGCCACGTCTATACTAAATCAATATGAAGGGACTATTCATGACCATACTGCCACGTCTATACTAAATCAATATGAAGGGACTATTCATGTTATCCTCAAACAAAAGCAGTCCCCACAAATCAGCATGGACTCCATTCATGACCATACTGAGCTGAAGTCAGTTCCATGGGTCTGGGCCTAACGACTATTTGAAAAACAATATTGAAACCTAATCTCTCTAGAGGTTATAGTCCTGATAGCAGTTTTAATGTGGCAGTTATACATAGCACAGAAACGGCACCAGATGTGAGAGTCTGGACGGGAGACAGAAATGAGACTCCATATTTTCCCTTGGTCCCTTTGTGTCTAACGTTACATGATGGTTTCCACGGTTTCCACGCTGCAAGCCGTCACTCTAAGGCCTCTCTGGTTTACAGTCGTCTCCTACCACATTCTGATTCAGGGAAATTATCGAGAACACATTTAGAAAGTAGTCCTTATCAACCACAGCTCTGGAGTATCCAGCAGCCAGCCTCTCCTCCATACTGTTGCAAAAGTCCTCACAACAACCATGTGTAGTGAACAATGGCCAGAGATTTCAGATGGACATGTGACTCATACACGGAGGGCCGGTTTCCCTGACCCATACTAGTCCTAATCTTGGACTAAAAAGCTGTTTCAGTAGAGATTCATCTGGGTCGTGGAACCCATGGCCCTGAGAACCCCAATAACTCACTCCAGTGTTCTGAAAGACCAGAATACAACACGCCATTGTCCTCCAAGGAGGACATTCTTCACACAGGTCACACAAACAAATGAAAGGGAGACAAGCTTGGTTGGCTCATAGCTTACCTTTGCTCTTGCAGTCCAGCATGGGTTTGGGGAACATGTAGGTGTGGCACAAGGAGTTGGCATCAGGGTACTTCTTGATGGGAGGTGGTTTGGGCAGACTACCCTGCCCCTCCTGAGGTTTCTGCCCTGGCAGATGGCCCTCCCCATCCTCAGCACACAGCAGCTCTGGCCTCATCTTCTTCAGCTTCTGACCTCTCAGCGCGTCCGGCTCCGAACACTTTGCGTAGTTCCCAAGGTTACGGTTGCTGGGCACCTGCAGTGTCCTGACCAGACTATCCAGCGAGCACCGGCAGTCCCAGGGGTTGTCATAGAGACGCAGGTAGCGGAGGTTTGGCAAGGGCAGCAGATGCTCCTCAGAAGCAGTCTTCATCTGGTTGTGCTGAAGAAGCAGAGTAGTGAGCTGTCCCAGCCCTGCGAACGCCTCCTCCTCCACCATGTAGAGCTCATTCTGTTGTAGATCCAGACTCTTTAGGTTCTTGAACTGGGAGAAGGTGTTGTCTCTGAGCACCTGGATCTTGTTGCGGGCCAGCAGGAGGTGGTGGATGTCTTCAGGCCAGTGCTGTTGCACCCCGGTCAGCTGGCGGTCCTGACAGTCCAGGTATTTCTCTCCGGCCTCCATGTATTCCTTGCATTCAGAGGTTTGGCGTTTGACAACATTGGCCCTGCCTTTACCCCGGGCCCTGCCCCTTTCTCTGTTCCGTCCACCCTTCCTGGGCTCAGTGGACCTGAGGAGCAGGAGGAGCAAGAAAGCGCTGAGCAGCCGCATCCTGGGAGCCCCAATGCCACCACTGGGAGATGGGGAGCGGCAAGACTGGAACAAGAGGGAGGGAAGGGGAGAGGGATGGCCAAGTGCAATCAGAGATGGCCTTGGGTTTCTGCTGGTGCCAGGGAAGGCTGGTTACAGCTGTGTGTGAGAGAGAGAGAGAGAGAGAGAGAGAGAGAGAGAGAGAGAGAGAGAGAGAGAGAGAGAGAGAGAGAGAGAGTTAAGTGGAGAGTTCATTGTTCGGGAGGAGAGGGAAAGGAAGGGATAGAGAGGAAGAAAGGGAGGGATAGAGAGGAAGAAAGGGAGGGATAGGAAGAATGATGGAAGAAAGGGAGGGATATGGAAGAATGATGGAGAGAAACAAACATAAAGCATTTCCTTTGTTATATGATCCTCTCCTCCCTTCTCCTAGTCTATCAAACAGAGAGTTAAAACACTGTCATGGAACAGTGCCCCATTTCCTTTGTTCCTCTCCTCCCTTCTCCTATCTCTCTGTCTTTCTGTTCCTCTCCTCCCTTCTCCTATCTCTCTGTTCCTCTCCTCCCTTCTCTTCTCTGTTCCTCTCCTCCTTCTTCCTATCTCTCTGTTCTCTCCTCCCTTCTCCTATCTCTCTGTTCCTCTCCCTCCCTCCCTATCTCTCTGTTCCTCTCCTCCCTTCTTCTATTTCTCTGTTCCTCTCCTCCCTTCTCCTATCTCTCTGTTCCTCTCCTCCCTTCTCCTTCCTCTGTTCCTCTCTCCCCTCTTCTATTTCTCTGTTCCTCTCCTCCCTTCTCCTATCTCTCTGTTCCTCTCCTCCCTTCTTCTATCTCTCTGTTCCTCTCCTCCCTTCTTCTATCTCTCTGTTCCTCTCCTCCCCTTTCTATCTCTCTGTTCCTCTCCTCCCCTTCTCCTATCTCTCTGTTCCTCTCATTCTCTGTTCCTCTCTCCTCTTCTATTTCTCTGTTCTTCTCCTCCTTCTCCTATCTCTCTGTTCCTCTCCTCCCTCTGGAATTATCTCTCTGTTCCTCTCCCTCCCTTCTCTGTTCTCTCTGTTCCTATCTCTGTTCTCCCCTTCTCCTATCTCTTCTATCTCTCTGTTCCTCTCCTCCCCTCTATCTCTGTTCCTCTCCTCCCTTCCTCTCTCTGTTCCTCTTCCCTTCTCCTATCTCTCTGTTCTCTCCTCCCTTCTCTATCTCTCTGTTCCTCTCCTCCCTTCTCCTATCTCTCTGTTCCTCTCCTCCCTTCTTCTATCTCTCTGTTCCTCTCCTCCCTTCTCCTATCTCTCTGTTCCTCTCCTCCCTTCCTATCTCTCTGTTCCTCTCCTCCCTTCTCCTATCTCTCTGTTCCTCTCCTCCCTTCTGCTCTCTCTGTTCCTCTCCTCCCTTCTCCTATCTCTCTGTTCCTCTCCTTCCCTATTTCTCTGTCTCTCTGTCTCTGTTCCTCTCCTCCCTTCTGTTCCCCTCCTCTCTTCTCCTATTCTCTCTCTGTTCCTCTCCTCCCTTCTGCTCTCTCTGTTCAAAAATTACTGGTGGCTCTCCTCCCTTCTCCTGTCTCTGTTCCCCTCCTGCTCTTCTCTCTCTGTTCTCTCCCAACACAAAACCTGGTGGCGGTCTGCTCTTCTCTCTCGCCTCTCCAGTCAGTAATTCATCTGTACACTAGGCTCACGATAATTCATCAAAGAGAAGGAAGTTTACATGTCTGTGTACGTCCACTCCTGTAAACATACTCTGATAAACATGGTGGCTGTAAAGACCTCCCTAACTACCTTACCCCAAGGGAAGGCTGTGTGTAGCTGAATGGAATTACCCTGAGAGAAGGCTGTGTGTAGCTGAATGGAATTACACTGAGGGAAGGCTGTGTGTAGCTGAATGGAATTACCCTGAGGGAAGGCTGTGTGTAGCTGAATGGAATTACCCCGAGGGAAGGCTGTGTGTAGCTGAATGGAATTACCCCGAGGGAAGGCTGTGTGTAGCTGAATGGAATTAACCTGAGGGAAGGCTGTGTGTAGCTGAATGGAATTACCCTGAGGGAAGGCTGTGTGTAGCTGAATGGAATTACCCAGAGTTTATTATTATCACTGGTGTTACAGGTTAGTGTTGATGATGCACCTCAAATCAAATCAAATCAAATTTTATTTGTCACATACACATGGTTAGCAGATGTAAATGCGAGTGTAGCGAAATGCTTGTGCTTCTAGTTCCGACAATGCAGTGATAACCAATAAGTAATCTAACTAACAATTCCAAAACTACTGTCTTATACACAGTGTAAGGGGATAAAGAATATGTACATAAGGATATATGAATGAGTGATGGTACAGAGCAGCATACAGTAGATGGTATCGAGTACAGTATATACATATGAGATGAGTATGTAGACAAAGTAAACAAAGTGGCATAGTTAAAGTGGCTAGTGATACATGTATTACATAAGGATGCAGTCGATGATGTAGAGTACAGTATATACGTATGCATATGAGATGAATAATGTAGGGTAAGTAACATTATATAAGGTAGCATTGTTTAAAGTGGCTAGTGATATATTTACATCATTTCCCATCAATTCCCATTATTAAAGTGGCTGGAGTTGGGTCAGTGTCAATGACAGTGTGTTGGCAGCAGCCACTCAATGTTAGTGGTGGCTGTTTAACAGTCTGATGGCCTTGAGATACAAGCTGTTTTTCAGTCTCTCGGTCCCAGCTTTGATGCACCTGTACTGACCTCGCCTTCTGGATGATAGCGGGGTGAACAGGCAGTGGTTCGGGTGGTTGATGTCCTTGATGATCTTTATGGCCTTCCTGTAACATCGGGTGGTGTAGGTGTCCTGGAGGGCAGGTAGTTTGCCCCCGGTGATGCGTTGTGCAGACCTCATTACCCTCTGGAGAGCCTTACGGTTGAGGGCGGAGCAGTTGACGTACCAGGCGGTGATACAGCCCGCCAGGATGCTCTCGATTGTGCATCTGTAGAAGTTTGTGAGTGCTTTTGGTGACAAGACAAATTTCTTCAGCCTCCTGAGGTTGAAGAGGCGCTGCTGCGCCTTCTTCACGGAAGCTGTCAGTGTGAGTGGACCAATGGTGTTGAATGCCGAGCTGTAGTCGATGAACAGGATTCTCACATAGGTATTCCTCTTGTCCAGGTGGGTTAGGGCAGCGTGCAGTGTGGTTGAGATTGCATCGTCTGTGGACCTATTTGGGCGGTAAGCAAATTGGAGTGGGTCTAGGGTGTCAGGTAGGGTGGAGGTGATATGGTCCTTGACTAGTCTCTCAAAGCACTTCATGATGACGGAAGTGAGTGCTACGGGCGGTAGTCGTTTAGCTCAGTTACCTTAGCTTTCTTGGGAACAGGAACAATGGTGGCCCTCTTGAAGCATGTGGGAACAGCAGACTGGTATAAGGATTGATTGAATATGTCCGTAAACACACCGGCCAGCTGGTCTGCGCATGCTCTGAGGGCGCGGCTGGGGATGCCGTCTGGGCCTGCAGCCTTGCGAGGGTTAACACGTTTAAATGTCTTACTCACCTCGGCTGCAGTGAAGGAGAGACCGCATGTTTTCGTTGCAGGCCGTGTCAGTGGCACTGTATTGTCCTCAAAGCAGGCAAAAAAGTTATTTAGTCTGCCTGGGAGCAAGACATCCTGGTCCGTGACTGGGCTGGGTTTCTTCTTGTCGTCCGTGATTGACTGTAGACCCTGCCACATGCCTCTTGTGTCTGAGCCGTTGAATTGAGATTCTACTTTGTCTCTGTACTGACGCTTAGCTTGTTTAATAGCCTTGCGGAGGGAATAGCTGCACTGTTTGTATTCGGTCATGTTGCCAGACACCTTGCCCTGATTAAAAGCAGTGGTTCGCGCTTTCAGTTTCACGCGAATGCTGCCATCATCCAAGGTTTCTGGTTAGGGAATGTTTTTATCGTTGCTATGGGAACGACATCTTACGACGGAAGGCGTTCTAATGAACTCGCACACCGAATCAGCGTATTCGTCAATATTTTTATCTGACGCAATACGAAACATGTCCCAGTCCACGTGATGGAAGCAGTCTTGGAGTGTGGAGTCAGCTTGGTCTGACCAGCGTTGGACAGACCTCAGCGTGGGAGCCTCTTGTTTAAGTTTCTGCCTGTAGGCAGGGATCAACAAAATGGAGTCGTGGTCAGCTTTTCCGAAAGGGGCGGGGAAGGGCCTTATATGCGTCGCGGAAGTTAGAGTAACAATGATCCAAGGTTTTACCACCCCTGGTTGCGCAATCGATATGCTGATAAAATTTAGGGAGTCTTGTTTTCAGATTAGCTTTGTTAAAATCCCCAGCTACAATGAATGCAGCCTCCGGATAAATGGTTTCCAGTTTGCAAAGAGTTAAATAAAGTTGTTCAGAGCCATCGATGTGTCTGCTTGGGGGGGATATATACGGCTGTGATTATAATCGAAGAGAATTCTCTTGGAAGATAATGCGGTCTACATTTGATTGTGAGGAATTCTAAATCAGGTGAACAGAAGGATTTGAGTTCCTGTATGTTTCCTTCATCACACCATGTCCCGTTAGTCATGAGGCATACGCCCCGCTACTCTTCTTACCAGAAAGATGTTTGTTTCTGTCGGCACGATGCGTGGAGAAACCCGTTGGCTGCACCGCATCGGATAGCGTCTTCCCAGTGAGCCATGTTTCCGTGAAGCAGAGAACGTTGCAGTCTCTGATGTCCCTCTGGAATGCTACCCTTGCTCGGATTTCATCAACCTTGTTGTCAAGAGACTGGACATTGGCAAGAAGAATGCTGGGGAGTGGTGCACGATGTGCCCTTGTCCGGAGTCTGACCAGAAGACCGCTACGTTTCCCTCTTTTTCGGAGTCGTTTTCTTGGGTTGCTGCATGTGATCCATTCCGTTGTCCTGTTTGTAAGGCAGAACACAGGATCCGCGTCGCGGAAAACATATTCTTGGTCGTACTGATGGTGAGTTGACGCTGATCTTATATTCAGTAGTTCTTCTCGACTGTATGTAATGAAACCTAAGATGACCTGGGGTACTAATGTAAGAAATAACACGTAAAAAAAAAAAAACTGCATAGTTTCCTAGGAACGCTGGCGTTACGGCCATCTCTGTCGGTACCTTGAATGCTCTTAATGATCATGTATATATTTAGTAGTTATATGTATGCCATTCAAATATGGTTCCCAGGATATACGCTATTCTACCAGGAAAACAATGATATCTTAGTCATGACAACAGTCATTCCTCATGTTGACCTCGATTTATAAGGTCCAACCCAGGTTACAGTACGGGCAAACATAAGGCAGAAACTTCCCCAGAGGAAATATGAATCCACTTTTATGGTTTAGCAATGATGACAAACCTACCTCAACGTTATGTAGCAGTGTGTCTGGCTCTGCTTGCTGTGTGTGTGTGTGTGTGTGTGTGTGTGTGTGTGTGTGTGTGTGTGTGTGTGTGTGTGTGTGTGTGTGTGTGTGTGTGTGTGTGTGTGTGTGTGTGTGTGTGTGTGTGTGTGTGTGTGTGTGTGTGTGTGTGTGTTTTCACCCCCACCAGCGATGGGCCTGTACAGTATTGACTCATTAGTCCCAAGTGTGATGTGAGGCAGCAGCCATAATGTCTGCCAGACAACACCCTCCATCTCCTGCTACAGTGAGCCAGTCCAACTGTATCACCCCCCCTCCTCCTCCCCCACAGCCTTCCACAGTGGAACAGTCCAGTCACAGGGAGAGATGGAGAAGAGGTAGTGTAAACATTGAGTTTATTGACACAATGGAGTTAGAGAATTCTTCAGTCTGAGAACACTTTGCCCTATAGTATCCTACCTAGCAAGCAAACACGCAGCAAAGCTACACTAGTGAGATCTCAATCCATCCGTGGGTATTTAATATGCTCCTGAAAATAAACCATTATAACACAAAGATGACTGCCATCTAGGGCCATTCAGACAGTTTGTTGTAAGTTAGTCTCTCTCCACGTAAGCTCTGTTAGAGGCCGGCCGTGCCCCTGCCAGTGTAAACACACACTCTCCCATATGGAGTGCACATGGGAGCTTTGGGCCTCTAACCCCCCCTCTGGTCTGCCCAGCTCTGGCCCAGTTCCGGCACAACTTCGGCCCATATTCGGCCCAATGCCCAGGCCATCTAGCTCTGGGCCCATTCAGCTATATCAGACCAGGCTGGCATAGCCACTCACTCACTCACTCACCACTCACTCACTCACCACCACTCACTCACTCACTCACTCACCACTCACTCACTCACTCACTCACTCACTCACTCACCACTCACTCACTCACTCACTCACTCACTCACTCACCACCACTCACCACTCACTCACTCACTCACTCACTCACTCACTCACTCACTCACTCACTCACTCACTCACTCACTCACTCACTCACTGTACTGTACTGTTCAACTGGAACATCTCTTTTCCAAGAGAGACCTGGTCCAATAGCAGCAGAGGGAACAACGTTTCAGACTAAACAACTTACATACACTAACACAACATTAAACACAACTATAGACACACATACAGTACAACACACACAGGGTTTACAAAGATCAGCTGTATTTTAACGCAATAATCCCAAGTGTGTGCTCTGCAGGAAAATTATAATACCAGTAAAAGTTTGAAATCTGAAAAATCTAAATAATCAATGCATTTACATACCCATGTGTTGGATGTAGGGAGTATCTGTGTAAAACCACGTAGCAGTGGTACTGAGTAATGTCCTGCACTGTAATTCACTGGCCAACCTCCATCCCAGACCAATTCCCTGTGGTAATAACAGATGGTATGCACCTCTATCTGGAGTCAGGCATCAGGCATGCTGGTCAAAGTGCAAATGGGCGAATGACCCGGCCGACACAACCTGAGAGCCGTGGGGAGTGAGACTAATGCACTGTACAGCTAAAGAGCTGGGGCTCGGCGGGGGCTGGAGAATCCAGTATGATGCTGCTGATAGAGTTAACAGAGACAGCTGGGGTCACACAGGCTTCAACACAACGCACACAGCACTTACCAACAGGAGGCAGACTGGGCTGTGTGTGTTGAGCTGTCTAGTAATGCAAAGGAAAGCACACTGTACGCTGTCGGTTCCTCGCTGTCCAACCAAAGGGCTTGAACTGAGGAACTCAAGTTGATGTGAAAGAACAGCAAACACACAACCACCACACAACGTTGTCTCAACATAGACTCCATGTTGTTGGTCTATTGTAGACTGTAATTCTTGGATGTTGTGCAAGTGAACCACCCCAATGGAGTATTATAATGCTAAACCACTGTAGGTAGTTCCCCTCGCAGCACCTGGATGGATCAGTGAACAGCCTCATTATAGCAGCAGGCAGCCTTAAAGCTACAGTGCAGGGTGGCTGCCTACACAGCCTGCATCTCAATGCTTTACTAACACAGCATAGGGCACTGGGGATGGAAACAGAGAGAAAATAACGTCCATAAGAAGTGGTGCAGAACACAAGGACTGTACTGTACCGGAGATTTTATTTTCATTTCCCAGTCGACCCTGCTGCCACCCAAACCAAACTCATTCCCGACCGTGACCTGATCTGACTGAGTTTCCTTTCAGGTTGCCTGAGGTGTTCAGTCAGTGTGTCCCAAATGGCACCCTATTCCCCACGTAGTGCACTACTTCTGACCAGAGCCCTATGGGCATTTGGGAGGCAGACAGAGTCTGTATCTGTTCCCCACAGCACAATCCTCAGAGAACGCTTACACAGCATGGAGCACTAATTAGAACACTCTCTCTCACAAGCATGCAGGCAGGGGGAAAGTTTATCAAATAAATACATGTCAAATTGTATTTATCACAGGGATCATTGAAAGCTCTATGTTATTCTTGCTCTTCCAGAGATTCATGCAGTGTATCCCTCTTGCCTTTAGGGTTGCAGTGCTTCATGCAGTGTATCCCCTCTTGCCTTTAGGGTTGCAGTGCTTCATGCAGTGTATCCCCTCTTGCCTTTAGGGTTGCAGTGCTTCATGCAGTGTATCCCCTCTTGCCTTTAGGGTTGCAGTGCTTCAGGCAGTGTATCCTCTTGGCTTTAGGGTTGCAGTGCTTCATGCGGTGTATCCCCACTTGCCTTTAGGGTTGCAGTGCTTCATGCGGTGTATCCCCTTTGGCTTTAGGGTTGCAGTGTTCATGCGGTGTATCCCTTCTTGGCTTTAGGGTTGCAGTGTTCATGCGGTGTATCCCCTCTTGGCTTTAGGGTTGCAGTGTTCATGCGGTGTATCCCTCTTGGCTTAAGGGTTGCAGTGTTCATGCGGTGTATCCCCTCTTGGCTTTAGGGTTGCAGTGTTCATGCGGTGTATCCCCTCTTGGCTTTAGGGTTGCAGTGTTCATGCAGTGTATTCCTTCTTGGCTTTAGGGTTCCAGTGCTTCATGCGGTGTATCCGGTTCATGCGGTCTATCCCCTCTTGGCTTAAGGGTTGCAGTGTTCATGCGGTGTATCCCCTCTTGGCTTAAGGGTTGCAGTGTTCATATCCCCTCTTGGCTTTAGGGTTGCAGTGTTCATGCGGTGTATCCCTCTTGGCTTTAGGGTTGCAGTGTTCATGCGGTGTATCCCTCTTGGCTTAAGGGTTGCAGTGTTCATGCGGTGTATCCCTCTTGGCTTTAGGGTTGCAGTGTTCATGCGGTGTATCCCCTCTTGGCTTAAGGGTTGCAGTGTTCATGTGGTGTATCCCCTCTTGGCTTTAGGGTTCCAGTGCTTCATGCGGTGTATCCCATGCGGTCTATGGCTTTAGGGTTGCAGTGCTTCATGCGGTGTATCCCTCTGGCTTTAGGGTTGCAGTGTTCATGCGGTGTATCCCCTCTTGGCTTAAGGGTTGCAGTGTTCATGCGGTGTATCCCCTCTTGGCTTTAGGGTTCCAGTGCTTCATGCGGTGTATCCCCTCTTGGCTTAAGGGTTGCAGTGTTCATGCGGTGTATCCCCTCTTGGCTTTAGGGTTCCAGTGCATTCCAACAGAACAGGTGACCACTATCCCTTCAGTATGATCCTATCCACCTCTTCCTTTAGGGTTGCAGTGTTCAGAAAACTGGTGTATCCCCTCTTGAACCCAGCATTATTATCTAGGGAAACTGTGCAGGGATGTTTACCAGAGCCCTGTTCTTCCCAGCATTCCCAGAGGGAGATACAGGGATTGCAGTGGAACATGGCCAGAGATTTACCTCTCAAGTGCACCAGCACACTTCCTTTAAGAGAAAGTTCCAGTTTCAGAAAAAAGGTGTATCCTGAAAAATTCAATAGGCAATGAGTGCTTGAACCCATGTCTAAAACCTCTTATCTGTTAAAAACTTGACAGGGGATGCTTCAAGCCCTGTATCCCCTCTTCCCAGAGGGAGAAAACCTACAGTGGCATTCTAAAACCCCAGTGAGATTCTACAACCTCAACAGAAAAACAGCACAGTGACACTAAAACCTCTTCTTACAAAGAAAGTTTTCAGTATGAAAAAAAACCAACAGTGGCTTAAAACCTCTGCAGTATGTCCTGGACAAAATGGCATGTATAGGCAAAGTGCAAGCATGCATGTCTA
>NW_026277175.1:157500-167500 GCF_023373465.1 Oncorhynchus keta | reverse complement strand
GAGTAGTGGGTGCGGAGTCAGGCGCAGAGAGACTTCTAGGAGTAGTGGGTGCGGAGTCAGGCGCAGAGAGACTTCTAGGAGTAGTGGGAGCGGAGTCAGGAGCAGAGAGACTTCTCGGAGTAGTGGGTGCGGAGTCAGGCGCAGAGAGACTTCTAGGAGTAGTGGGTGCGGAGTCAGGCGCAGAGAGACTTCTAGGAGTAGTGGGTGCGGAGTCAGGCGCAGAGAGACTTCTAGGAGTAGTGGGTGCGGAGTCAGGCGCAGAGAGACTTCTAGGAGTAGTGGGTGCGGAGTCAGGCGCAGAGAGACTTCTAGGAGTAATGGGTGCGGAGTCAGGCGCAGAGAGACTTCTAGGAGTAATGGGTGCGGAGTCAGGCGCAGAGAGACTTCTACGAATAGTGGGAGCGGAGTCAGGAGCAGAGAGACTTCTAGGAGTAGTGGGTGCGGAGTCAGGTGCAGAGAGACTTCTAGGAGTAGTGGGTGCGGAGTCAGGCGCAGAGAGTGGAGGGTTTAGGACAACCGTATTTATTCCGGTGACAGAAAAGGTCACGCCAAAACACCAGGCACATACAATGACCGGACCCAAAAACAGGACCCAAACAGTCCGGAGAAAATAAGAAAATAGCACATCCACAAAACGAACAGAAGCAGGCGGGCAGAACCGAATCAAATAGCCCTAACCAAAACCCAAACAAGAAACAGGTGTAACCAATAAGACAAAACCAACAGAAAAAGAAAAGGGGATTGGTGGCAGCTAGTAGACCGGTGACGACGACCGCCGAGCGCCGCCTGAACAGGAAGAGGAGCCACCTTCGGTGGGAGTCGTGACACAAGTAAATGGTAACATATTGTTGGTAACACTACAGTATAGTAAAAGGTAACATATTGTTTATGACACTACAGTATAGTAAATGGTAACATATTGTTGGTAACACTACAGTATAGTAAATGGTGACATATTGTTGGTAACACTACAGTATAGTAAATGGTAACATATTGTTGGTGATACAACAGTACAGTAAATGGTAACATATTGTTTAGGACAATACAGTATAGTAAATGGTAACATATTGTTTAGGACAATACAGTATAGTAAATGGTAACATATTGTTTAGGACACTACCGTATAGTAAATGGTAACATATTGTTGGTAACACTACAGTATAGTAAATGATATCATATTGTTGGTGATACAACAGTACAGTAAATGGTAACATATTGTTGGTAACACTACAGTATAGTAAATGGTAACATATTGTTGGTAACACTACAGTATAGTAAATGGTAACATATTGTTGGTAACACTACAGTATAGTAAATGGTAACATATTGTTGTTAACACTACAGTATAGTAAATGGTAACATATTGTTGGTAACACTACAGTATAGTAAATGATATCATATTGTTGGTGATACAACAGTACAGTAAATGGTAACATATTGTTGGTAACACTACAGTATAGTAAATGGTAACATATTGTTGGTAACACTACAGTATAGTAAATGGTAACATATTGTTGGTAACACTACAGTATAGTAAATGGTAACATATTGTTGGTAACACTACAGTATAGTAAATGGTAACATATTGTTGGTAACACTACAGTATAGTAAATGGTAACATATTGTTGTTAACACTACAGTATAGTAAATGGTAACATATTGTTAATGACACTACAGTATAGTAAATGGTAACATATTGTTTAGGACACTACAGTATAGTAAATGGTAACATATTGTTGGTAACACTACAGTATAGTAAATGGTAACATATTGTTGGTAACACTACAGTATAGTAAATGGTAACATATTGTTGGTAACACTACAGTATAGTAAATGATACCATATTGTTGGTAACACTACAGTATAGTAAATGGTAGCATATTGTTGGTAACACTACAATATAGTAAATGGTAACATATTGTTGGTAACACTACAGTATAGTAAATGGTAACATATTGTTGGTAACACTACAGTATAGTAAATGGTAAACATATTGTTGTTAACACTACAGTATAGTAAATGGTAACATATTGTTGTTAACACTACAGTATAGTAAATGATAACATATTGTTGGTAACACTACAGTATAGTAAATGGTAACATATTGTTGGCAACACTACAATATAGTAAATGGTAACATATTGTTGGTAACACTACAGTATAGTAAATGGTAACATATTGTTGGTAACACTACAGTATAGTAAATGGTAACATATTGTTGGTAACACTACAGTATAGTAAATGGTAACATATTGTTGGTAACACTACAATATAGTAAATGGTAACATATTGTTGGTAAAACTACAGTATAGTAAATGGTAACATATTGTTGCTAACACTACAGTATAGTAAATGGTAACATATTGTTTATGACACTACCGTATAGTAAATGGTAACATATTGTTGGTAACACTACAGTATAGTAAATGATATCATATTGTTGGTGATACAACAGTACAAAATGGTAACATATTGTTGGTAACACTACAGTATAGTAAATGGTAACATATTGTTGGTAACACTACAGTATAGTAAATGGCAACATATTGTTTAGGACACTACAGTATAGTAAATGGTAACATATTGTTTATGACACTACAGTATAGTAAATGGTAACATATTGTTGGTAACACTACAGTATAGTAAATGATATCATATTGTTGGTGATACAACAGTACAGTAAATGGTAACATATTGTTGGTAACACTACAGTATAGTAAATGGTAACATATTGTTGGTAACACTACAGTATAGTAAATGGTAACATATTGTTGGTAACACTACAGTATAGTAAATGGTAACATATTGTTGGTAACACTACAGTATAGTAAATGGTAACATATTGTTGGTAACACTACAGTATAGTAAATGGTAACATATTGTTGGTAACACTACAGTATAGTAAATGGTAACATATTGTTGTTAACACTACAGTATAGTAAATGGTAACATATTGTTTAGGACACTACAGTATAGTAAATGGTAACATATTGTTGGTAACACTACAGTATAGTAAATGGTAGCATATTGTTGGTAACACTACAATATAGTAAATGGTAACATATTGTTGGCAACACTACAGTATAGTAAATGGTAACATATTGTTTAGGACACTACAGTATAGTAAATGGTAACATATTGTTGGTAACACTACATTATAGTAAATGGTAGCATATTGTTGGTAACACTACAGTATAGTAAATGGTAACATATTGTTGTTAACACTACAGTATAGTAAATGGTAGCATATTGTTGGTAACACTACAATATAGTAAATGGTAACATATTGTTGGTAACACTACAATATAGTAAATGGTAACATATTGTTGGTAACACTACAGTATAGTAAATGGTAACATATTGTTGGTAACACTACAGTATAGTAAATGGTAACATATTGTTGGTAACACTACAGTATAGTAAATGGTAACATATTGTTGGTAACACTACAGTATAGTAAATGGTAACATATTGTTGGTAACACTACAGTATAGTAAATGGTAACATATTGTTGGTAACACTACAATATAGTAAATGGTAACATATTGTTGGTAACACTACAGTATAGTAAATGGTAACATATTGTTGCTAACACTACAGTATAATACATGAGAACAGTAGATAAATAAATCAAAGGAAACAGAAAATGACATTGCAAAGCAAATCACATCCAAAACTGTTAACAGAGCAGAAACACAAGAACCCAAAGAAAGTTAGTCCATGTAATTTATCTCCCTCCTTTTCCCTGACTGAAGTCTCTAGCTGCAGTTTCCTTCACATCATTGCCCCCCTCCTTGTGTATATTGCTGTGGTTTAGGATATGCATTCTAATGGTATTTGGGCCCTCCTGGAGGGCATAGACCTATCACAGCTGTCTCTTCCTCTGAGGTCAGTTGGCTGTTCAGACAGGCCTGGAATCAGTTACAGGTTTGACTGTTTCAGGAGAATTCAGAAATTCCACGGCTGTTCCATTCTACTCTGTCTGTTCCACTCTGCTCACAAATTCTCATAGCTGCAGAACCTTTTGGCTGACACGGAATCTATCACCAAGACAACCCTCTGCCATCAACGGGACAGGGTGATGATGTCATAATGGATGTGAGGAAAATCTTGCCCCACAAGAGACAGAATGTCTTTAATTTAACTCACAACCACCAGGGCCTCTTCCTGGTGCTGTTATTATTAATACCCATAACTTGTTTTTACTTGTTTAAGATGCCCTCAGGACCAAGGCTGAGCACAACTACACTTGACATAAACCTTCTGGTTTCTTCAGATAGACCAGCAGGCACTATTGTGGAATGACACAGGAGGTTTTCCAGACAGGAGGTTGTAGAGACAGGAGGTTGTAGAGACAGGAGGTTGTAGAGACAGGAGGTTGTAGAGACAGGTGGTTGTAGAGACAGGAGGTTGTAGAGACAGGAGGTTGTAGAGACAGGAGGTTGTAGAGACAGGTGGTTGTAGAGACAGGAGGTTGTAGAGACAGGTGGTTGTAGAGACAGGTGGTTGTAGAGACAGGAGGTTGTAGAGACAGGAGGTTGTAGAGACAGGTGGTTGTAGAGACAGGAGGTTGTAGAGACAGGTGGTTGTAGAGACAGTTGGTTGTAGAGACAGGTGGTTGTAGAGACAGGAGGTTGTAGAGACAGGAGGTTGTAGAGACAGGTGGTTGTAGAGACAGGAGGTTGTAGAGACAGGAGGTTGTAGAGACAGGTGGTTGTAGAGACAGGAGGTTGTAGAGACAGGTGGTTGTAGAGACAGGAGGTTGTAGAGACAGGAGGTTGTGGGCATACCTGTGCGTGTCCTGGCCTGCTCTCGACAGATGGGAGTCTCTCAGATTACATGGCTGTGAGGAACAAAGAAAACCGTTTTCCAAACACTGATGTCAGACAACCAACCAGTCTACACAACCACCTGTCTGAGCTGGTAATCTAGTCTACACAACCACCTGTCTGAGCTGGTAATCTAGTCTACACAACCACCTGTCTGAGCTGGTAATCTAGTCTACACAACCAACTGTCTGAGCTGGTAATCTAGTCTACACAACCAACTGTCTGAGCTGGTAATCTAGTCTACACAACCACCTGTCTGAGCTGGTAATCTAGTCCACACAACCAACCAGCTGGTAATCTGTCTGTCTGAGCTGGTAATCTAGTCTACACAACCAACTGTCTGAGCTGGTAATCTAGTCTACACAACCAACTGTCTGAGCTGGTAATCTAGTCTACACAACCAACTGTCTGAGCTGGTAATCTAGTCTACACAACCAACTGTTGAGCTGGTGATCTAGTCCACACAACCAACTGTCTGAACTGGTAATCTAGTCTACACAACCAACTGTTGAGCTGGTGATCTAGTCTACACAACCAACTGTCTGAACTGGTAATCTAGTCTACACAACCAACTGTTGAGCTGGTAATCTAGTCCACACAACCAACTGTCTGAACTGGTAATCTAGTCTACACAACCAACTGTCTGAGCTGGTAATCTAATCTACACAACCAACTGTCTGAGCTGGTGATCTAGTCCACACAACCAACTGTCTGAACTGGTAATCTAGTCTACACAACCAACTGTTGAGCTGGTGATCTAGTCCACACAACCAACTGTCTGAACTGGTAATCTAGTCTACACAACCAACTGTCTGAACTGGTAATCTAGTCTACACAACCAACTGTCTGAACTGGTAATCTAGTCTACACAACCAACTGTCTGAACTGGTAATCTAGTCTACACAACCAACTGTCTGAACTGGTAATCTAGTCTACACAACCAACTGTCTGAACTGGTAATCTAGTCTACACAACCAACTGTTTGAACTGGTAATCTAGTCTACACAACCAACTGTCTGAACTGGTAATCTTGTCTACACTGTGAACCAACTGTTGCAAGACATGGATTTTAGTACAAAAACTGTTCCTTAGAACTGTATGCAGTTCTTTTTCTGGTACTTTTAATCTTTATCTCCCCAATTGGTAGTGGATACAGTCTTGTCCCATGCAGCTGAACTGGTAACTCCACAACGGAACTCGGGAGATGGTTCCCTTAATCGAAGGTTTCACAGTACCATGTGATGCGTGCTGCAGTTCCTTGAAAGTCCTTAGACCACTGTGATGCAGCCCAAGCCGCACTGCATCTTGAGTGATGCAGTTCCTTAGACCACTGTGATGCAGTCAGAACTGTGCATGCAGTTCCCAGCAATGCGTCTGAACTGGAGTCGCTAGAGCACGATGGGACAAGGACATCCCAGCCTACAAACCAACTCCCCTTACCCGGATGACACTGGGTCTGAACTGGATCTGTCTGACACCTTAGTTAACACTGGTGATGCAGTTCCTTAGACCACTGTGATGCAGTTCCTTAGACCACTGTGATGCAGTTCCTTAGACCACTGTGATGCAGTTCCTTAGACCACTGTGATGCAGTGATGTGATGCAGTTCCTTAGACCACTGTGATGCAGTTCCTTAGACCACTGTGATGCAGTTCCTTAACCACTGTCTGATGCAGTTCCTTAGACCACTGTGATGCAGTTCCTTAGACCACTGTGATGCAGTTCCTTAGACCACTGTGATGCAGTTCCTTAGACCACTGTGATGCAGTTCCTTAGACCACTGTGATGCAGTTCCTTAGACCACTGTGATGCAGTTCCTTAGACCACTGTGATGCAGTTCCTTAGACACTGTGATGCAGTTCCTTAGACCACTGTGATGCAGTTCCTTAGACCACTGTGACCACTGTGATGCAAACCTTAGACCACTGTGATGCAGTTCCTTAGACCACTGATGCAGTTCCTTGACCACTGTGATGCAGTTCCTTAGACCACTGTGATGCAGTTCCTTAGACCACTGTGATGCAGTTCCTGTGATGCAGACCACTGTGATGCAGTTCCTTAGACCACTGTGATGCAGTTCCTTAGACCACTGTGATGCAGTTCCTTAGACCACTGTGATGCAGTTCCTTAGACCACTGTGATGCAGTGATGATGCAGTTCCTTAGACCACTGCAGTTCCTTGATGTGATGCAGTTCCTTAGACCACTGTGATGCAGTTCCTTGGACCACTTGATGCAGTTCCTTAGCAGTTCCTTGAGACCACTGTGATGCAGTTCCTTAGACCACTGTGATGCAGTTCCACTGTGATGCAGTTCCACCACTGTGATGCAGTTCCTTAGACCACTGTGATGCAGTTCAGACCACTGTGACTTCCTTAGACCACTGTGATGCAGTTCCTTAGACCACTGTGATGCAGTTCCTTAGACCACTGTGATGCAGTTCCTTACCACTGTGATTAGACAGTGATGCAGTTCCTTAGACCAATGTGATGCAGTTCCACTGTGATGCAGTTCCTTAGACCACTGTGATGCAGTTCCTTAGACCACTGTGATGCAGTTCCTTAGATGCCAGACTGTGATGCAGTTCCTTAGACCACTGTGATGCAGTTCCTTAGACCACTGTGATGCAGTTCCTTAGACCACTGTGATGCAGTTCCTTAGACCACTGTGATGCAGTTCCTTAGACCACTGTGATGCAGTTCCTTAGACCACTGCGATGCAGTTCCTTAGACCACTGTGATGCAGTTCCTTAGACCACTGTGATGCAGTTCCACCACTGTGATGCAGTTCCTTAGACCACTGTGATGCAGTTCCTTAGACCACTGTGATGCAGTTCCTTAGACCACTGTGATGCAGTTCCTTAGACCACTGTGATGCAGTTCCACTTGATGACCACTGTGATGCAGTTCCTTAGACCACTGTGATGCAGTTCCTTAGACCACTGTGATGCAGTTCCTTGTGAGACCACTGTGATGCAGTTCCCTTAGACCACTGTGATGCAGTTCCTTAGACCACTGTGATGCAGTTCCTTGAGACCACTGTGATGCAGTTCCTTAGACCACTGTGATGCAGTTCCTTAGACCACTGTGATGCAGTTCCACTGTGATGACCACTGTGATGCAGTTCCTTAGACCACTGTGATGCAGTTCCCACTGTGATGAGTGCCACTGTGATGCAGTTCCTTAGACCACTGTGATGCAGTTCCTTAGACCACTGTGATGCAGTTCCTTAGACCACTGTGATGCAGTTCCTTAGACCACTGTGATGCAGTTCCTTAGACCACTGTGATGCAGTTCCTTAGACCACTGTGATGCAGTTCCTTGTGAGCACCACTGTGATGCAGTTCCTTAGTGATGCAGTTCAGACCACTGTGATGCAGTTCCTTAGACCACTGTGATGCAGTTCCAGACCACTGTGATGCAGTTCCTTAGACCACTGTGATGCAGTTCCTTAGACCACTGTGATGCAGTGCAGTTCTTAGACCACTGTGATGCAGTTCCTTAGACCAATGTGATGCAGTTCCTTAGACCACTGTGATGCAGTTCCTGTGATGCAGTTCCTTAGACCACTGTGATGCAGTGCCACTGTGATGCAGTTCCTTAGACCACTGTGATGCAGTTCCTTAGACCACTGTGATGCAGTTCCTTAGACCACTGTGATGCAGTTCCTTAGACCACTGTGATGCAGTTCCTTAGACCACTGTGATGCAGTTCCTTAGACCACTGTGATGCAGTGCCTTAGACCACTGTGATGCAGTGCCTTAGACCACTGTGATGCAGTTCCTTAGACCACTGTGATGCAGTGCCTTAGACCACTGAGCCACTCGGGAGGCACTTTTCAAGGTCTTTGTCTGTGTGTGTTTTAGGTAAAGAATGCCCTCTAGCTTGTGTCACTGTTACAAGAAAATCAAGTTTGTTACCACTGCGGCTAGACATGAATGTGCCAAACCCAAAACAGCCATACAACGACGACACACAGTGTGGAAAAATATTACTGCTTTGCATTAATGATTAATTTAGGTATCTCTTTCTGAATGCTTATTCTACTACGTGGTGTTGACACAGCTGTGTGGGATTTGAGTGGTGCTCTCCAGGATGTTGATGAAGCAGTGTGACATGAGAGACCCTTTTCCTCGACCCCTATTTCACTACATTCCAAACCATTGACTGGTGGAGAGAGGTGGATGATGTGGATGTTCATGTTACATGTTTTAACCTCCTTGTAGGAGAGAATGGTCAGTTGTACACCCGAATGCATTCAACTGAAATGTGTCTTCCTCATTTAACCCAACCCCTCTGAATCAGAGAGGTGTGGTGGGGGGCTTGATGGATATCCACGCCATCTGTACCCAGGGAACAGAATGGTAGATTTATCCACCTTGCCAGCTCGGGGATTCCACCTTCTGGTTACTAGCCCAACGCTCTTAACCGCTAGGCTAACTTCCTCCCCTGTCTCGTACTACGGGTCAGGATGATAATATTGTCCTAAATGAGCTTTGTGTAAATGCACCAAGGCAATGAGATGGTGCCATGCTTAAACAAAGACACACTCCTACTTTATCGGCTGTATCCTACAGCAGTAGGTAACTGTAACAACCATCATCATCAAGCCATAACGTTGTCATAACAACGGCATAATATATCCCATTACAACAAGTTATGACAATCTGTTGACTGGCCGTGCAAGGAGCAGTAGGAGTCTGATAGTTTTCTTCATGATGAGGAAATCTTTCCCTAATCCTGGCAAAAACCTGTTCAAAACGTCTCTGTGTCCTTCTGTGACAAGTTGAGAACTGTGTGTGTGGTGCTATTGATTCTTCTCCCTCCACAGCCCAGCCTAGACCCCCATGGTCCTCTCCACATCCATGTCCGTCGGTCTAGACCGGTTCCCCAACATCACTTCCTATGGCTGGGCTTGTTTCCACATGTTGTAGCTGTAGGCAGCAGGATAATGGGGCATAGTGTCACACTGAGACGCGCATAATGGAAAATAAAGGAGCAATCTGGTTCCTATTACCGTGTTCAAATAACGCTGTCTCTCTGTGCCCCAGTCTGCCTGAATTTGATAACAACATGGCTGCTTAGTTTCTCTGGTGTTGAGATGGCATGGCCCTGTGTGTGTATGTTATAGTGTCTGGGTCTGTGTCTGTGAGATGGGGCACTGCAGTTCTAC